>NC_052349.1:32026958-32108490 GCF_009727055.1 Benincasa hispida | reverse complement strand
ATATAAAGGGTCAAATGAGGAAGCGAATTCTGGTTCCTTTGGCACTGTCACAGATTCCTCTTGTCAGTCGCCCGAATATCCTTGCCCTTACCTGAAAAAAAATAAAGATAAAGGTTGAGTATACAATACTCAGTAAGTGATCCCATTACCGGGATCAGGCTATGCATCCACGAGCAAAGAAAGATAGCCCATGGCTCATACAGCTACATCGATTTTTTATGATGAAAGGAAAACCAAAAGACGTACTATCTTGCCTTGAAATGCATGTCTAGGGGCCCGTAGGCACACCGTAAAAATGAAAATAATATGAACGTGAACCCACCGACTCACGCATGTCTAGCAGCTTGCAGGCACACCGTCAAACATGAAAATAACATGAACGTAAACCTGTCGGCTCATGCATATCTAGCGGCTCGTAGGCTCGCTGTCAAACATGAAAATAACATGAACATAAACCTATCGGCTTACGCATGTCTAGCGGCCCGTAGGCACGTCGTCAAACATGAAACATTAAAAAAAAAAAGTAACATGAATGTAAACCTGTCAGCTCACGCATGTCTAGCGGCCCGTAGGCACACCGTCAAACATGGAAAAATAACATGAACGTGAACCTTTCGATTCACGCATGTCTAGCGGCCCGTAGGCATACCATCAAACATGAAACTAGACCCATAGATCCTCTGATATAAAACATGCATCAAGGCGAGACAGTAAAATGCTCTGTTGGTCTATTCATGCATCACATACATAATATCAGTACTGATTAGAAATTCGAACATGCTCATAATACTTATAACTGTCATGCAACAAGTAAAATATAATGACAAAAATCATGCTTCAAGAGTCCATTAAGTAACTTTATAGGTCTAGTCTAGGCCGCCTGACACGAAGGCACTGGTAATAATACCACTTACCTCAACTTGGTCTCAAAATTCTGCACAAATAACTCCTTAATAGCCCTTGGATAAAACTCAAATCAATCCTATGACATTAACCACTAGTTTAGTTTAGTAACTATGGCCTAGGAAGTGAATCAAAAATTAAACAAATCCTTGGGGCCAAGTCCGAAGGATAACCAACCAACTTACATAAAACTTACCCAACTCCAAAAAATTTCTATCGAGAAGAATGGTCTCATCCTTGATAGCAACACCCCCAAAATCTTCCAAACATCTAATCCTGAAAGTCGACACAATTGGTAATAACCAAAATTGTTTCCAACATAAAGTGACACTTTAAAATCTCAAAAAACCAACCCTTGCCCAAAATAAACCAACTCTTACCCAACTCAAGATTTGCAAGAATAGGTAGTGGTGGTCGTAAGCATCGACTTGCGGTTGGGCGTGGCGGCAGAAACGGAGCTGAACGGCTGGGCGCGGCGACAGAAGTGGGTCTGCACGGGCGGAACGGCTTGGGCGGGGCGGCTCGTGATCAACCCGACGGTCTAGACACCGGCGAGGTAGCGACGAATGAACGGCGAGGCTTTTCGCGGCGATGGTGATTCAGCGATGGCTCGACAACCGATGGCAGAGTAGTAGGTGGCGGCGGATCTGGCGGCTAGGGTTTGGGTAAAGGAAAAACGGGAAGGAGAAGGGGGGGGGGGGGTCGCGCGGAGACTTGAGGAGAGAGAGAGAGAAAATCTTTTTTTTTTTTTTTAAACCTTTCCCACAAGTATATATATAAAAGCTTAAACCTTTTCCTTTTCCCTTTAAAAACAAATTCCCCAATCCTTATTCAAAATATATATACTTATATATATTTTTCTTTTAAAAACTCTAACAAACAAATTTAATTATCTCCATAGATAATCAAATCTCCAAATGAAAGCCAAAATAAAACTCAATTAATTCCAAATAATTAAATTATATTTTAACTTAGCCAAAAACATAAATCTCATATAATTTATCCAAGTAGCCAACATAAAAAAAATAAAGCTTAATTAAAAAATAAATCTAAATTAGTTTATATATATATATCAGTATAAAATTAAAAATTGCTTTTAGTTTAAACGAATTATAAAGGAATAACTCCCTCCCCTTTTTTCTCTCCTCTACATTCGTTAGTGGAAAAGGTGGTTGGGATTTTCTTCTTCTTCTTCATGCTTCTTAGACGTACGAAAGATAGACAAGCTTTTCCAAGAAGAACTTTGTGAAAAATTTTCTCTCAAGAGAGTACTCCTCATTCCGTTCCAAAAATTAATTTTGACGTTCACATAATCTCAATCGATTCTCATCCTTTAGAATACCGAGGTTGCTGCATGGTGGTGTCCGAATTCTTGGAGAATTGTTGCTACATTCGTGTGTTCGAAGAGTTCGAAGAGTTCGTGCTTATCACCGGGAGAGGATACGTGAAGATAATTTGTTCTTCAAGGGTGAGTGTTCTTCCACTTAATTCTGTGCATGTTGTTTTAAAATGTAGATCCATGTTTCTGTCCTCTATAGATTGTATGACTCTGTAAATTTAAATTGGGACAAATATCGCTTCCGCTGCGGGTAGTCACATAACCTTTCAGTATGTACTTTTATCCATAAAGAAGGATGCCTTCTTTTCGTCAGATTCATTCACCTTAATCTTGTTGTAGCTTGAATATGCATCCATGAAACTCAACATCTTGTGGCTAGCTGTTGCATCTACTAACTAATCTATCATAAGAAAAGAAAAATTGTCCTTTAGACGAGCTTTATTATCAGTAAAGTCTATACACATTCGCCACTTACCATTTTCTTTCTTCACCAAAACCACATTAGACAACCATTTAGGGTAATGAATCTCTCTAATGAACTTGGCTTTTAGCAAATCATCTACCTGACTTGCTCTGATTTCGTTTTTCTCTTGATTAAACATTCCTCGTTTTTTTTTACTGGCTGAAATCCCTATCTATGTTAAGGTGATGCACTATTGTGTTGGGATCAATTCCAGGTATATCCTCATGCGACCAAGCAAACACATCTGCATTCTGCCTAGAAAAACCTAATCCAACTATCTCTTTGTTATGCTCTCATTCTAGTTCTGATATTTACCCTTTTTATTCTTTATGGTGAGTGAGATTGATTCCAAAGTTTCTGCTGAATGGCTTCTTTGGTTGGCTTCGGCTTCGGCATCGGTTTTTTCCTTTGGTTGGGAAGGTTGGGGAATTAATTGTTTGCTCTTTCTTTTGAGGAATTGAGAATCTCTTTTGATTTCGGCTCTCCTTCCTCGATATCCAAGGGTCGGCCTCAACATTAGCCTGGCTTTGTTCCTCCAACTGGGAAGCTGGTCATTTCCCATTTCTCTTGAAGAATCGAGAATCCTTTTTTTATCCGGGTTCTCCCTTCTCAAAATTCAAAGGGTCAGCCTCGACCTCCTTTCCCTGACTAGAAAATCGATTGTTGCTATTTTTTTTCAAAGAATCTAGAGTTCCTTTTGATCCAAGCTTTTTCTTCTTAAAACTCCAAGGGTTGGCCTTGGCATTAGCCTTGACCTTGTTCTCTCGACTAGGAAGTTGGTTGTCTCTCCTTTCTCTAGAAGAATTTAGAATTCTTTGTTGTCTGGGTTCTCCCCTCTCAAAACTCCAAGGGTTAGCCTCAGCCTCGACGTCAAACTTCTTATCTAGAATCCCTTTTTATTTGAGTTCTCCCCTCTTAAAACTCCAAGGATCTGCCTCGACCTCAGCTTCGACGGAACAAACCTGTTTTGACTCTACTTTGTTCCTTTCACTTTCTTCTTTGTCTGTTGCTTCAACACGTAGCTTCAAAACCTTTTGCTCTTCTGGTTTGGGGTCATGGGGATCTAATTCGCCCACCCCCTATTCTTGGATTTTAAATGTCTTCTCAAGTCGACCCTTATTTGGTCGAGTCCGAGGAAATTCATCACCTTAGGTCTTTCATGGGCAATGATCTTGATCGATACCATCCTTGCATTGGTTGATACCTTCCATTCCTTTATTTATTTATTTGTGAATTTGGTGGCAAGTCTTGATGTAGGGAAAAACACACTTGACCTCCACGTAACAACAACGGTAAATTTGTATTATAGGGAAGAGAGCTCACCTGCAAGCAAAGAGAATAAATGCACATCGGTGTGATGCGAGCCACATGCACTCCGATGTCTAAGTCAAGAAGGTTGAAGGAATTGGTTAACTTTACTTAAAGTCTTATAAGTCACTTATTATATTTGCCTTTCATTGTCTTATTTATAGGGCCCGACTCTTCTTCTATTCCTTATCTGACTAGAGCTTCTGTTAGGTGGATGGGCTATATGAGGATCTCTTTCTGGTTAAGACCGAGACTGACCCAACATCAGTGCTAAGTGCCAGTTCGGTTTAATCCCTTCCAGGTCTTGCTTATATTGGGCCTTTTGACCTTTGGACTTCCGTTAAGGGCTCAGCCTCGACCGGGTCCAAATCTTTCTTAGGCCCACTCTTTCATTATTCTTGTGCTCTTCTTTGACCCTTTTTCCATTGCATAACAAAATCAATTGCTCATATGATGTATTTTGATTGGTAGTTCTTAAATTTCAATATTTATTGTCAATCTTGTTATTAGAATCGAATATGATGCTTTAAAAATGTTAGTTTTAATTTCTTGATAATTCTGGATTGAATTTATTTTCATAAAAATATTGTTTAAATTACTTGTTAACAAAAGTGTATTAATTTTTCTAATTGGGTCTAGTTAGAGAAAAAGTTTTCATTAGTTTAAAAAAACCCTATTCACCCACCTCTAGGGTTGCCATATCGATCCTACAATAGCTTGCTCTGACTTTTGTGTTGTGATCTGACTTAAGCATCAGAGTATCTATGGTAAGAACCACACCAATGTGTTGTTTTTTTTTTTTTTATTATTTTGTAGGTAACCCTTTCCTCAAATTATGAATTTACTGGTGACGACACATGAAAGTCATGTGAGTTCATTTGATCATATTTTGCCATCAATATTTAGCACATTTGTGGGGAAACATGTGTTATCTGAAAAGGTCTATAATACGTCGATTAAATAAGGAAAGAATAGACATTCCTGATGAATTGCAAGCCGATTAAAGAACAACAAGCCTATTCAGAAGTCTACCTCGAATTCGGTCTCCGAGGGAAGGAGAAAAGGAGAAAGTTGCCACTTTTTGAAAAGAAGGTTGATGGCTTGGACAAAAATTTGGGACGGAATATTAGAACTTTTATAAAATTAGAAATGAAAAAAAAAAACAAAATTATTTGAGTGGTGGAACTTTTTATTGAAGAGAGAAAGAATAGAATATGGACACTAATACTCAATCTTCTATTGATTTATTTCTCAACCTTGTCTTGGAAAAGATTACAATATAACTATATATAGTCTCACAAGTGTCTCCCTAAATTCCTTCAATAAATTATTAATAAAAGCAAATGAAATAGATTACAATAATTAAAACAGAATTTTAAAAGTTGCAGTAATTTTTTACCTTTCGTTATTCAAACTGCGATAACTTTACATAGAAAACACCAAACGACTTGAGACTTAAACCATCAGAAAGTATACATCTGGAGCATCAAAATCCATAGGTCACACATTTAATTTGAACTTTGTTTGACCTTCCAAATGCCTGCTAAAAACCGTCAAAAAACCTGACAATTTAAATTTAATGCTCAACAGGAAAGGGCAAGAAGCCGGTTACAACGGAAAACAAGATAATTCCTAGGTAGGAGAGAAAACCTCTTTAAATGAAGGCGAAAACAAACTGTAGCTACACAAGGAAAACTGCTCCAAGTCTGGGGACAGTAAATCAAGGCAACGCAGTGAACGTCGAAAGCATATCAAGGAAGCATCAGATAGAGCTGGGCCTTCTTTGAAGAGAGCCGAGGTCGAGTTGAGGCGAAAGACAGCAAAATAGGAAGTCAGATGACCTTGGAGACGGACTTGAGAGAGTTGATTGCAGAGAAGGAACACATAAAAGAAGAAGCTGAGGCTGAGGCCAAATTCTCTACTTCTGCATGGTAATTAAACTCAATAAAAGAACTCAACAAAGGGTTAAGGAAAGAGAGACTATTACCATGCAAAAATCAAAATGAACATAAATAAAATACAAGAAAGCAAATAACAATAACTTTTTCACAAAATACTGTGTAAAAATACATAAATAAATAAAATTCTCATGACAAACTCTTTTAACCCAGGACGTTTTTCTAGTACAACATAAAATGTAGAGTATTGAAATTTAAAGTTGAACCTCCAATCTGAATAGTACCAACTCGTTTACATTTATTTATTTATTTATTTTGGTGATTTCAAACTATTCATCAAAAGTTATATAAAGAGATTCATGCTAGCAAAGCTTAACACTAAGGAAACATCAAATTTCTCTTCATCCACAACCTTTCCCATGGCCAAATCTGAATTAGCTCAAAATACATCCAATGTTTTTTAAGGCAATTTATGTAAATTTATTCATTTACCATGATATTCAGCAACATTGACTACATTCTCGACTTATTCATCAATGAAAATCACTGATGAGTTAAGTCATTCACCAATAAGATTGTTCATCGTCCTTCAAATTAAAGCTCTCATTTTCTTTAGTCGAAGTTTTTTTTCTCATTCCCTTTTTAAATTGATTAACTTAGGCCTACTATATATCCTAAAAGAAAATACACATCATTAGCTACATGTAATATTTTTTTTCATGTCATCCAACTATTCATCCACGTTAATATCAATGGTTTCCGTTCCCCTCTATTTTTAAAAACGCATCGATATGGTATACAATTATGACACACAATAAATAAGAAAAATATAAAAAATTGTCCAAACCACTTAATATTCTACATCATTTTCCATTTATTTTGCTAACCACGAGGGTAGCTTAGAACCTCTTCTGAAAGCTCTGGCACACAAATATATATACTTCCTTTAAGCCAAAATATTAATATTTTAATTCAGGTTTTTGTGTACTTTTTATCAGTTAAAAAATAAGAAAATAATACAATCAATATCAACATGAAATAGAGTAAATTTATAATTTTGATCCTTCTACGACTTTTCTAAATCCATGTTTTAAGTAGACTTAGATGGTGAGATTACAAGTACGTATAAAAACTAAATTAGAAATTTTAACACAAAAAAACAAAACTGAAAATTTAACACCTCTATGTCCATACTTTTCAATTAGAAAATTAGAAATTTTAACACAAAAAAACAAAATTGGAAATTTAACACATCTATGTCCATACTTTTCAATTAGATACAATAATATATTGAAAAGAAATTAGTCAAATTTTCCAGCTTTTGTCTCTGATCAGCGTGACAGGCGTTGATATTTTATCAAAGGGGACCCATTTAGAGACAATCAAAAGACAAATAAGTAGAATTATTTTTTTAGGTTAATTAAAAATACTTTTGGTCGTTAGGTTAAGTTTTCATGAAATAATAATTTAATATTAAAACTTTAGTTGATAAAAATTTTGTTCTTGAACTTCAACAATTTAGTTCATTTACTAATTCAAAATTTGTAATGATTTATTTTTTTTTTTTATAAATACTACTAAGATTTAATGAAATTTCTTACATATGTACATCAATAAATTGATTGGGAATCAATTTTCTTTTATAAATTATAAAGATTAGGTTGTTTCATAATAAAAGTTGAACTAAATTGTTATAAAATTGTTATAAAGATTAGTGGTTGGGAACCTTCAGAAGTGGAGTTGGATTGTAATTCTAACATTTGATTCTAATTAAATGTGTAAGTACGAGCGACTGAAGTTAGAAATGAAAAAAAGACGAAAGTAAAACAAAATTGGTTACATGTGTATTTTTAGCTACCTGATTCACGAACTTGCAACCTTCAAAGTGTGTTTCCCTAACTAGGTTAACACGTCCCATTTTTTTTTTACCTTCATTTGCCTACAGCTCTGATTGAATTTCCAGGAACAACTTTGATCTGCCTACGTGGTCGAACGGTAATTTCTCTTTATTCTTCCCATTTTCTCATAGGTATACCACTTGTCAACTACCTCACAACATTCAAGTCAAATAATAAACCTCATAACTCTAGGAAAAATTAACTAAGCATTAATTCAACCACCTCAACACACGTTTCCACTTAAATAATGACATTGTAATCTCCAATAAAACACTTCATATGAATTATTCCTACTCTTTAGACTTTCCAAATCTCCAAACACTCCGTCCATGTATATTCAAAACAATAACAAAATTAATATGTATATTCAAAACAATAACAAAACAAATATTGGATTTTTATTTTGATTATGCCAAAAAAACAATCAAAGCAAATTTTCAATCACAATATCTATATTCAATAAACAAAATGGTGAATGAAGTACTTACCGATGGCTCTAGAGCAGGTCGAACGAGCAGCGGAACTGGGCTGGTCAAACGGGTGGTGGAGCTGGTCGACGACGAGCTCAACAGTGGTGGCGAGCGGGATTTGAATGGGCAGATATATCATGGCCAATGATCGGCGTGAGGCGCGCACATGGGAAAACGATCGGCGAACGGATGGTCAACGGTTTGCTAGGGCTTACCGAATGGACAATTAAGAAGAAGGGGATTTAGGATGGCGGGCTGCTAGGGTTTACCGAATGGTAGGCTAAGTTTGGGATCGATTTGGGAAAAAGAAGGGGATCTGAGATTTTCACTTTTTGCATTTTCAGCAATGAGATAGTAATGTTGCTAAAATTAATGGACCTTTAATATTAATATTGTTGTTTTCAAAACTTATTAGAGAAATATTGTTGTTTTAAGAGTTCGAGGCTAGAAGTCGAGGGTTGAGGATTCAACTAATATAGAGGTCGAACGTTGAGAACTCGACAAACAAACAAAAACTTGGAAACAATACGTAAATTAGGGTTGTCGAGGGTTGAAGTTTCGACAAACAGAGAAACACTTTAGGGTTGTCGAGGGTTGAAGTTTCAACATACATGGAAATCTCGCTAATTTTGTGATGAGGATCTTGCTCTAGAAGAGAATCTCGCTAATTTTGTATAGTCTTGACATTCATAAGTCGAAACTTCAACCCTCGACAAGGAAGATAAGTGGGTGAAGAAGATTGTAAGAGAGAGCGAGATTGTAGGAGAGAGCGGCCATGATTAATGCTCTGTACACAATCAGGATAAACTTAGTCTAATTAATCCTATGCAATCATCCCATATCCTCAACATTTCTCATACATACGTTGTTAAAAGGTTTTAATTAATTTAACCATAAGAACTATCATTAATGGATGCTATGTTATCATTAATTAGTACACTTTGAATTAACTCAGATGTTACATATCTATAAGGTAAAATGTTCAAACTTCCATCTTTTATATAACTAAACTAAAAACAAAGGTTTAGTTATGCAAGTTACCACACTCGAGAATGGACTTTCATCTACTGGAGAAATATCTTGCAGGCGTCGAGAGGCAGTTCTCCAGCATACTATCCCGCTCCACCCTCGAATACTACCGCTACTGCGCACGTCTGGATTCTATGGGGTTGCTAGATTGGTATTTATTCAGTTGGACTGGCATCTGATCACAGCCTTGGTCGAGAGATGGAGGCCCGAGACGCATACAATCCATATGTCTGTTGGAGAGTGTACTATCACTCTACAAGACATAGAAGTGTTGTTGGGGTTACTTGTTAACGGTGAACCGGTCACCGGAGTGATGTACGATGATTGGTTAGAAGTTTGTCAATTGTACCTCAATGTGACCCCACCTGCCGACAAGATTAAAAGATCGAGGTTAGTTTAATATGGTTAGGAACACAATTTCGTTAGCTCACAGATGATGCAGACGAGGAAACCGTCATAAGATATGCGTGAGCATATATACTACAAATGATGGGTGGAAGTCTATTTTCAAATAAATCAAGCCATTTTGTTCACTTGATATTCCTGCCACTGTTAGCTAACCTCCATGATGTGAGGCGGTATTCCTGGGGTGGAGCATGCTTGGCATGGTTATATAGACAACTATACAAAGCAACAAGATCTGAGGTTTAATAACGTATTTCATTTAGCCTCGTCATGCCTACTATCACTAGTTATTTCGGTTTTCTACTAGCAGTTTTAACTATAACCTCAGCTCTATTTATCGGTCTGAACAGGATACGACTTATTTGATTAAAATGAATTGAATGCACAATTCAAAAAAAGAAACATTTCGGTGGTATTCCTTCCATATATTCTATATATTGTAAAGTTCTTTACCTTGTCAATTCAATTTCCAAGGTCATTGAGATTCATGGGCAATACCGATTAATATTTTAAGGATAGATATTACCTCTCCTTTTCCTCGTTCAACTAAATTGAAATGATTGAAGTTTTTCTATTTGGAATCGTATTAGGTCTAGTATAATTTTTCATCTAACAACAACAAGAATCGAATCACGCTCTATAGGATTTGAACCTACGACATCAAGTTTTGGAGACTTGCGTTCTACCGAACTGAACTAAGAGCGTTTTATTATCAAACTAAATGCAACCCAAATATATCTTCCATACATATATTATCATATAGAATAGCATAAAATGAAATAAAAAAAAGATTGATTCGGTATATGTATGTTCAATTTTGATGGATCTCAATTGATTCCTCGTTACTGTTCAGAAGATAAGTAATAGGTAGGGATGACAGGATTTGAACCCGTGACATTTTGTACCCAAAACAAACGCGCTACCAAGCTGCGCTACATCCCTTTCAATTGGTCTACAATGTCATTGTAGAGAATCCCTGTCTTGTTTTCTACATTTTTTATTTATTTCCTCCATTGGTATACACAAATTATCTTGTCATTTCTTCTTTTTTGTCTCATATCATATATAAAATATAATAAAAAGACTTATATACGTATGAAATAATAAATATGAAATCCGCCGTAAAGAAAAATCAATATTTGGGGGGGGGGGGGGTAGCTGGGCCTCTCATACTTTTGTAACTATAGGCTTGGGAGCGATTTCCAACAATGGCTCCATAGCTACATGTTAATGACGCTCAATTAGTTTGACGAGCCTACGGTTCTCGGTATGTTGTTTTAATTCAATTTAATTTTTATATCACTGATCTAATTAATTTAAATTCTAAAAATTTAGGTGGAGAGACAAATTTTATGTGACTAGGACACCCACACATGTAGTCAACCAGTATAGATACATGTTTGATCTGCTTCAACCTGAACAGGTACATTACACTGAACCTAATTGATTATTTTATACAAATTTTTATTGTATTTGTCTTTAATATTCTCTAATATAATATTTTGACAAAATTATTATGCATACTTTGCCTAATTTTTGTACGAATGGTCAAAATATATGGCGGACGATGAGTTCTCTCATATGTTTTCACATTGGTGAGTGGCAACCTCAAGTTCGAAGTCGACGACGACAACCAGCTCGAAATCGATGATGTCCGCCTCGTGGGACACATTAATTTTTGTAATTATTTTTATATAAATAAGATATTTAATTTACATTTTTTTATTTTTATGAGATATTATTTTTTTAATTTATTCTTTTTATATATTATGAAGAGTAATTGTTGAATGAGAAATTTTGGACCAATCACAAGTCACCACGTCGTTTGCTAAATTAACGATGAATTTCTAAATCATTGACGTTGGGTCAAATTAGAAGTTGACACATGTCCCGAATTGAATTGAAGACAAATTACGATGACGTCATGCGGATGAATTAGATGAGATTAAATTGGTCCAATTTGATATTACTATTTGGGCTTAAAGTCCACACTATAAAAAAGTTGAATTGAACCCAAATTCCAGATTAGGCCCAAAACCAACTAATTGGGCCCAAGGGTCAGGCCCATGGACCAACGAAGCCCACGAAGCCCACCTAGAACTCTATAAATAGAGAAGTTCTTTTCATTTGTAAAGACAACATTTTCTACACTCAGAAGACACAGAGAATTCACTAACAAGCAGAGGACTCCCAAGACTCCTGAAGCTACACTGTATCTTTCAGAAGATCTTTGAAGACACATACTCTTTCCAAACTGCACTCCGATACAAATACTCTTCCAAGACTTCTAGAAGTCTTGGAAGAGTATTTGTATACTAAAAAAAATATTCATTCTCGTTATACTAAAAAAATAAAATCTGTATTCTTAAAGAAAATAAAATAAGTTTCAAACAATTATTTTATAAAAAATAAATAAATAAATAAATATGCATCATCTTTTCCATCCAAATGAAGAGTAAATAATGTTACCAATAGCCTAAAAGTTAACAATCTAAAGGTTTATGGTTTAAATTCTCCGAACTAGGACCCCAGTTGGTTTGATCCCAATCCCAATTATAAAATAAATGGAAGAGATGGCATATTTTTTCATTCCATCAGCCAAAATGATATCTCTGACTGTAATATGGTATTTTACTTCCATCCAATATTTTTTCCTTCTGCTTTCCATGCCAGCAAATAATCTTGCACTGGAAATCAAATGCATGGAAAGCGAAAGACAAGCCCTGTTATCCTTGAAGCAAAACCTCATAGATAGATATGATTTTCTCTCTTCTTGGAGAACACAGGCCAATCACAAAGCCAATGATGATTGTTGCAATTGGAGAGGTGTTGGTTGTAGCAACAATACAGGTGCTGACCATCATCATATCGTAAGCCTTGATCTTCATAATAAAGGTTTGATGGGTGAGGTTGGTTCTTCCTTAACTCAATTATTGCATCTCACCTACTTAGATCTTAGTTATAATCAGTTTGATCAAATCTTGATTGAGGATATTGGTTCTCTTATCAATTTGAATTACCTCAACTTGTCCTATAACAAGTTGAGTGGAAGTATTCCTCAAAGTTTGGGACAATTATCCAACTTAGAGTATTTGAATCTTCAGTCTAATTTATTGGAGGGTGAAGTTTCTGAAGTTCATTTCTCAAAGCTTAAAAATTTAAAAGCTTTGGATCTATCTGACAACTTGTTGAGATTAAACTTCAACTCAGCTTGGATTCCTCCTTTTCAAATGCAGTCAATAAGTTTGAGAAATTGTACATTGGGCCCAGATTTTCCCAAATGGCTTCAAACACAAAATTTCTCTGTTCTTGATATTTCAGAGAACATAATTTCAGACGAGATTCCCAGATGGTTTTGGAATAACTTGTCCCCAAACTTATTGTTTCTTGATATTTCCTTCAATTATATCAAGGGGGAAATCCCAAATTTGTCCTTGAAATTCAAAAGGATGCCTGTAATCATTTTGGGAGTGAATGAATTTGAAGGTAAAATTCCAGCCTTTCTTTTTGGAGCACAAAACCTTGACCTTTCAAGAAATAAATTTTCTGATATATCAAGTTTGTGTGAAGTCAACGATTCATCCCCTTTATATCTCTTGGATACTTGCAGCAACGAAATGTCTGGCCAACTCCCTAATTGTTGGAACCATATGCTGAATTTAGCATCCTTAAGTTTGGCCTATAATTATTTTTCTGGAGACATTCCACATTCTTTGAGTAATCTCACAAGACTCAAATCTCTAAATTTGCGAGAAAATTATTTCTCTGGGAAGTTTCCTTCTTGGTTTAACTTCACAGATTTGATAATCTTCGATGCAGTTGACAACAATTTATCTGGAAATTTACCGTCATGGATCGGATCAAGGTTGCCAAATTTGGTTCGTTTGCTTCTCAAGTCAAATCACTTTCATGGAAACTTACCTTCAAGTCTTTGCAACCTCAGAAGGATTGAAGTGCTGGACATTTCATTCAATTATAATATTTCAGGAAGCATACCAACTTGCATCTATAATTTTGATGTCTTGACAAAAATGTTTAATCCATCAACTGTTCCTGATTACATAAGAGATTTGGTCATGATGTGGAAAGGCAAAGAGATGCTAATTCATGGTAGAAATTTACAGCTTCAAAGGAGTATTGACCTGTCTAGCAATCGTCTGACAGGAGATATTCCAAGCGAAATCACACAGCTTGTTGGTTTAATTTCTTTGAATCTCTCGAGGAATGAGTTAACAGGTCAAATTCCTTACAACATGGGTCAACTTCAATCGTTGGATTTTCTGGATCTATCAAGAAATAATTTGTGTGGTTCAGTTCCATTTAGTTTGTCTGAAATGCCCAGATTGAGTGTGTTGGATCTGTCCTACAACAACCTTTCAGGAAATATTCCTATTGGAACTCAACTTCAAAGCTTTCCAACTTCTTCCTATGAAGGCAACCCTTGTCTTTGTGGCGATCCACTTAAGAAGTGCGAGCTGAGCATCAACAATGGTTTTTATTTTGAGAATAATATCAATGAAAATGAAGAGGCTGATCAAGACAAACTCATAATACAAGATCTGCTTATTGCCATTTCATCTGGATTTATAATTGGCTTTTGGGGAATCTGTGGCAGTCTTCTACTCTTTAAGAGATGGAGACATACCTGCTTCAAGTTTTTAATAAGTATAACTGAGAAAGTTATTTGAAGCAAAGAAAACCAGGTATTTTATTTCTCCATTTTCAATTGATCAAGAGTCTTTTTTTTTTTAAAAAAAAAAAGTCTAATTATGTTAGAAAGAAATCTAGAAGTGAAAATTGAGAAAGATGCTACTAGTTTAAATGAACACTTCTAATTTTTTGACTTGATACAAATAGTAAGACATTTCACCTATTTATATTAGTTGACACCCCTAAATTAATGGCTAGCATTTTGCTAACACATTCATGGTTTAATAGTTACAAATGTATCTCTAGAATATTCTCTACAATTACACCCCTATCTCATATTTTCTACAAAATCCTACTGTATACTTTAAGTATCTCTTATTTTTTAAGTAATGCGTATGTGTTTCATTTTATTAATATGATATTTTAAGTGTATTAATAGAATATCATATATAAGACATGAGTGTATCAGACAAAAATCAGTAAAGAACTAAAGTAAGACATGAGTGTATCAACCATATATCTAACATCAATCAGCATTTGATGTACATCAATAGTTTATATATCTAATGTAAAGTATCATTCAATTAGTAACTTAATTATTTTGAAAAAAAAAAAACATGTGTATTCCATTTTATAAGCATGATATTCTAAATCTATCAGTAATATATATTATATATCTATATTATATATCAAACATGAATTGAGTAACTATTTCGATCAACAGACGTTAAAATTTCAAGTACTTGATTATGGTATTAAGCATCAATGATATACCTATTGAAGTGTATCAATAGTGTAACATCTATTTGAAGTGCAAGTATAATGTAACATTAGATTATTATTGGTATATAGGCACCGATTCGAAATTATTTAAGTATAATATTGGCTGATCAAAATACTCAATAAAAATACAATTTTAAGTATGCTATTTATGTAATAGTAGTATATCATTTTCATGATTGCTTAGCTAGCCTCTCTTCTCTAAAATATATATGTATATATATAAAAGTAAGCTAATATACTTGGTTCTTTATTAATGAAGTATATCAAATATACTTTGAACAACTCACATATTTTATCTTCTTGCTGGATGCTTCATGATTTGGAGGTATATAAGGACATTTTAAACTTTTACCAATTCTAACTTAATTGGACTGAAGTTGTTAGCTATATTTGCAAAAGAGAAAAAAAAATGTGGACATTCTTGCAATATATCCTTTCTTTTGTGTCAAATCTGCAAGTGACCCTTTTTTTAGAATGTTTTAACAATTAATTTTTCTAAAAATTGAGCTTTTGTTTTGGACTAGGCCTAAATAATTCTAAACCAAAATCAAGTTTATATTTCAATAAATTAATATTCGAAATATTCATTTTTGTTAGGCACACTATGAAGATGTGTACATGTTTCAAGCATGGAAGTTAGTTATTTGGCTTGCTGTTTCACTCACCTAGTCTATTCATCTTGGTTCGGGTTGTGTCATAGATTATTTAAGGTTTTCTCTATCCAAGCTTTTGGTGCTTCTTAGTTTGTAGGTTTTCGTATTATTTACTTTGTTATTCATCCGCAGCTATAATAGTCTCTTCTTTTTCTTACTGTCTTGCACCTTTATATTTTATCAATAAAAAATTTTATTTCTTTTTCAAGAAGAAAAACGAAAAGAAAGAAAGAACTAAAGGTAGGAGTACATTATTTGGCAAAGGACTTTCCCATTCTGGTTAATTGAAGTTATTAAGAACAATTTGATTCAATCTAAGCATATATAGCTTAACTGGGTTAAAATCAACATAGACAACATCAATCCATGAAGAGGGCCATGCCCCTCAAATGATGTCTATGTCGACATATGCTATGCAGTTGTGTACTCGTCCTGACATATCCATGAAGAGGGTTCAAATCGATATAGCTTGCTGAATTGGACTGAAATTTGCTGACTATTCCAACTGCATACATATGTCGGGACGAGTACACAATATGACATACATTAAACTCCCTACTGTTGATGCATTTGGAATTCATTTCATAACCTCAACATCTTAAGGTATCTTAGGACTTTGTTTCTTAGACAGATGAATTCCATGTCTGAAAGATAATATTCCTTTCTTGGAATTTTGCATTTGATATCTAGACAATATCTTATCTATATAAGATGTCTGAGATCATGCTAAAGTTTTGTTCTTTTGGTTCCGAACTATTTAGATCCTAAGAACATACTGTGTTTCACCCAAATCTTTCATTTGAAATTGCATAGCAAGCCATCTCTTGACGTCAGCCAAAAATTCTACTTCATTTCCTATGAGTAAAATATCATCAACATACAATACCAGAAAAGTGACAGTTTTGTTAACGACTCAGGCATCGTATATTGACAAGACACTTGTCAAGTATTCAATGCAAAACTCCAAGAGGGGCTTATTGCCTTTCAGGATTTTCTTGTAAACACAAGGTTCGTTAACATTTTGTTCAAAGTCATAAGATTTGATCGCAGCATCAAATCTCATATTCCAGGATTTAGATATTTGTTTCAACCCATAAATGGATCGATTAAGCTTGCAAACTTTTTGCTTGTGACCCTATTCTATGAACCCTTCTGGTTGAGACATGTAGATACTCTCTTCAAGATAGCCATTTAGGAAGGTTGTCTTGACATCCATTTGCAAGATTTCATAATCACAAAATACAGCTATGGACAAGAGTATTCTAATAGACTTGATCATGGCGACCGGAGAGAAGGTTTTTTCATAGTCCACTTCCTTTCTTTGGGTAAACCTTTTTGCCACAAGCCTAGCTTTGTAGGTTTGTGCCTTTCCAGCTTGGTCTCGTTTCCTCTTGTAAATCCACTTACAACCGATGGGTTTTACCCCTTCTGGTTGATTTACAAGTTCACAGACTGAATTGAAGTATATTCACCCCTTCTGGTTGATTTACAAGTTCCCAGACTGAATTGAAGTACATTGACTTCATTTCAAGATCCATGACTTTAACCCACTATTCTTTTTCCACGTCATCCATTGCTTGTTTGAAAGTTAATCGATCCTCTAAGCCATTATCAGGTATGATGAATTAAGTTTAAGTTAAACCCATGTACTGGTCAGGCTGTTGCACAACCCTCCCACTACGTTGAGGCACACTCAACTTTTGAGAAGGACGTGTAATATCAGTTTCATCAATAACGCTTGTTAATGGACCCGTGCAATCTTCAACACTTGTTGATGCATTTGTCGTTTCTCTGGTCATTTCTTCTATTACTAGCCTACTGCGAGGTTGGTGATTCTTGATGTGGTCTTCCTCTAGGAAAGTTGCATTTGTCGATAGAAATACTTTATCTTCCTGAAGATCATAGAAAAAACCACCTTTTGTTTCTTTGGGGTAACCTATAAATAGGCATACTTTTGAACGATGTTCTAGTTTCTTAGGATTTTGCACCAACACGTGTGCTGGGCATCTCTATATCCTAAAGTGATGTAAACTCTCATTACGTTCTCTCTAGAGCTCGTAAGATGTTTCAAAAACACTTTTTGAGGGAACTATGTTCAAAATATATACTGCAATCTGAACTACAAAACCCCAAAAGAAACTTGATAACTGGGCATACCTCATCATAGAATGAACCATGTCCAACAAGGTTCTGTTTCTCCTTTCTGCTACACCATTTTTTTTAGGTGTGCCAGGGGCTGTGAGTTGGGACTAGATTCCATACTCTATTAAATAGTTCTAGAATTCTAAATCCATATACACCACCTCGATCTGATCGAAGTATTTTAAGCTCTTTACCTAATTGGTTCCTAACCTTAGCTTTATATTCTTTGAACTTTTCAATTGTTTTGGATTTATGATGCATTAGGTAAATATGCCCATATCTCGAATAGTCATCAACAAAGCTGATGAAATATTCATACCCTCCTCTAGATCTAACATTCATAGGAACACAAAGGTCCGAATGTACCAGCTCTAAGGGCTCTTTGGCTATAAGATCTTTTCTAGAAAAAGATCTTTTAGTCATTTTACCCTCAAGACAAGATTCACACGATGGTATGAACTGTCTTCTAACTGATTTAGATAACCGTTCTTCACTAATCTCACAACCCTGTTGAGATTTATGTGATCAAGTCTCAAGTACCAAAGATAGGCATTTGGAAAAACTTTCTTTTTCTTATTTTGAGTCTTAGCTGTTTTAAACATCTCTATGTTCATAACGGCTTTTACCTCCGTCGGTTTCAACATATACAAGTTATTTTCTAATTTTGCGGAACAAATATTAGTGTCTTTTGAAGTAATGAACACATCATTATTCTCAAAAGAAACCTTGTAATTTTTTACCAGCAAACAAGAGGCATATATTAAATTCCTTTTCATATAAGGAATATAATAAACATTTTCAAGTAAAATGTGCTTATCTCTTATAAATAACTTCATATCTTCCACTACTTTAGATAAGACAACCTCCCCAATCCCTACCCTAAAGGTTGTTTCGCCTTCTATAAATGTCTTCAGTAACTAGTTTCTTGAGAGAACATACAGATATGATTAGTGGCATCTAAATCTATTATTCAAGTCTTTTTATCGTTTTCCACTAAGCATGTTCCGACAACAAGTAAATCATATCTATCTTGTTGTTCGAATTATTCATTTTCATCTATATTGTTCAAAACTTTAGATGAGTTGGGAGAAAGATGTCCTTTGTTAAAACTTGTTTTGAATCATCATTTGCTAGTAATTTGTATATTGAATTGTTATTACCGTTAATTAAAGTGGAAGCGAGTATTTTAGAAGAACTCGACATGCTGAAAATTTAAATATATTCTTATTAGTAAATTGCAACTAAATCCAAGTCGAGTTTCAATAAAAAGTAATAATATACCCATAATCATTATTTATTTGCAACGATACTATAGTGAGTCAGAATAACTGCTACCGAGGGGCAGTCAAATACTCCTTTACTGAAGCAAGACAATCTTGACTAAATACTATCTTCAAAATAACTCATATTTCGACAGTCATTTAGCTACCACTTTTTATTACTAACACTTTAGTAATTCTGTAAGTGTAATCCTCTATTTTTAGACCTCAGAAGTTGGTCCTAACGATGCTACCGAATTGGAAAGTCAAGGTTGAAAACGACCTAAGAAATCCTATCCATTTCTGGAGTTTAAGTTGTTTCGAATTCCATGTTACAACCATCCGAGGGGATAGTCGTCGTTAAACGACTAGCAAGGCCGACTTAAAGACGACAAGCAGGCGCAACATAGGAATCTCACGGTCCAAACAAGCAGAAGAGACCGCGGGATGTGTTGACACATATCCTTCACCCACTTACTATGAACTACTTCCCCCATTCACCTTAATCTCTATCCCATGCAAACACTTTCCGAATGGAGTAGTCGAGGTTCATAATCGACACGAAGCATTGCACGGATCTAATGATGTGAATTTTTCTAGGGACGTGAGAGTTGAATTTTATATATATCATATATTTAATTTTACATTGAACAACTTCCCTTCATTCACCTTATATTGATTCATGTCAACACCTTCCGAATAGAGCAGTTGAGGTTCATAATCGACACAAAGCGAGGCATTAATCTCGATGTGAATTCTTAGGACGTGAAATTTAAAATCAAAACCATCACTTTTGATTTTAGTGTAAATAATTTTCCCCATTCATCTGATCTTGATTTATGCCAACACTTTCTGAATGGAGCAGTCGAGATTCATAATCGACACGAAGCGAGGCATGAATCTCAATGTGAACTCTTAAGACGTGGATTTTAGTGGGAATAACTTTCCACATTCATCTGGTCTTGATTTTTGCCAACACTTTCTGTATTGAGCAGTCGAGGTTCATAATCGACATGAAGTGAAGCATGAGTCTCGATGTGAACTCTTAGGGATGCAAGAGCTAAAAATAACATATCGTATACGTTATTAATCTCTCACTGAAGCATTCTAATATACTCCTACTGAAATATTCTAATAACATATCATATATGCTATTAAACTCCCACTGAAGTGTCCTATTATCTGTTTGGGTATATTTTTACTCAGGTTTATTTTGGCTAATTTAAACAACCTAAGTCTAGATGTTTATCCAAATATAATGTTTATATTTAGATTTAACCTACGATGTCCAAGTGATAAACCAGTTTTAAAACCTCACATTGCTCACATATTGTTCATAAAACTGGTTAACAATGCTCAATTACTCAGCCATAATCCCCAAATAGGAGGTGTTCCGTAGACCATCAACTTAAGTACCTTTAGCCTTAGACAGGATTATATACTGGTTGAGTTTTTAACCACATTTTACAAGATGTCGACCTATTTTAACTATTAAAGCAAGTAGTTAACCTATGTGAGCATGCAACTTATCTTTGTTATGGATTTTAAACGTCTAACCCAATTTTATAACAACTTACAAAATTTTAGACATCCTAACCATCCACAACATACATCAAAGGCATTCAATATTTAATATAATATTTATCTGAAAATATTTGAAACCTATACATGCATACTATATATTATAACATTTGATAATATATTTTCAATGCATGTAACATGCTTCCTACGGTGGGATTTGAAATCTACATGGCATACTTTATTCATATACAAGATTTTATTAATTATAATATACATCACATGCATAAATATTAAACAAAGACTAATGTGGTTTTTAGTTTTGGCATTAACAGGCAAACAAAAGCCTACTTACCACAAAAAACCGACTTCAAAAGGCCTCTGGATCGCTCAAACTACCTAGAACTGGACCCGAACCTCTCGAACCGAACCTCCAATGCTAAAAAAATGGGCAAAACCATCAGTACCATCAAGCATGGAGTATGCCTTCAAGCATCAAGTATTTCACTAAATACCATCGAGTAGCATTGATTACCATCGAGTATGGCAACATGCATCGAGTATTTCACAAAATGTCATCGAGTTGCATCGAGTACCATCGAGTATGACATCATGCATCGAGTATTTCACAAAATACCATCGAGTTGCATCGAATACCATCGAGTATGGCATCGTGCATCGAGTATTTCATGAAATATCATCGAGTAAACGCATCGAGTACCATCGTGTATGGCATCGNCATCGTGCATCGAGTATTTCATGAAATATCATCGAGTAAACGCATCGAGTACCATCGTGTATGGCATCGTCAATCGAGTATTTCATGAAATTCCATTGAGAATGTCATCGAGTAATCCATCGAGCATCCAGTTTGTGGCAGTGATTTGAATTTCTAGTTCCTGCTGCTCGACCTTCTTCATTTCTTTCTTCAATTATATCTTAATTGCAACTCTAATGATTCCATTAGAATTACAGACACTTAAACACACATTAAGGCCCAACAAACAAGAGCCAATTACAAGAGTTACAATATAATTGAAGAGAAAACAATGCCAAAACTCAGAAAAACCATATCAGTTTATCATTTTCATACAATTTATGAAAAATACCCACCAAACTCAAATTAACGCTAATTGAATGCTTAAATCACACTCTGATACCAATTAATTGGATATACTAGCATGCAACGAAAGCAAACAGAATCAATAAGCACTCTAATTACATTTAATTTGAGTTCTAAAAGCATACTTAAATAGAAATTTAAGAAGAGGGTTTATTAACAACATACCTTTGATGAATTCTCCTAACTTCAAGCTGCTCTTCACACGATTCCAGCTCCAATTCAACAGTGAACAACTAAGAGATCTTCTCTACTATTCTCAGTCTTGAATTTGAGTGGTGGAACTCCAATTAGAGTGAATTTGTGAAGGGTGTTTGGTCAAGACGAATTTCTGCAGTAGTTTTCTAAAGAACTCAGAAATTCACCCTCTCAATCTTCAATTTTAGAGCTTTTATACAAAAACTACATGCCAGTATTCAAACTCAACTAAATGCCAGCAATAACCTGATGATGAAGTGAGATTTGTGTGTAAATTTGGGAGGAACACCTCTTACTTGGTATAAACGTGGGAAAAACCCACTCAACCCAAGTTTTTATTTTTCCAATTTCAAATTTTAATCACTTCTAAAATTAACTAAAATTTGATTTAATTAATTCATAATTAATTAAATCTAAAAGATCAAAATTCATTTTTTTAAATTGAATTGAAATTTAAAATTAATTTGATTTTTAATTAATTAAATAATTTAATATCAAATATTAAATTAATCATACACCCAATTTAAAACATGAATTCTATTCATGTAATTAATATGTAAATCAATATTTAAATATTATAAATATTCCAATTTCGTTTAATTTCAATATATTAAACATTAATTATATCAAATATAATTATAAAAACCCTAATTTGAATTTGAACTTATTCAAAATCAAACCCTAATTTCAATTTGAACATTTTCACATTGAAATTCAATTTAAACATTTCAAATTGATATCACCCCAAATTCACTCAATTATTAATTCAAGGTGTTCATGTTTTACGAGCTAGTAGAGGGATCTTATAGACATACAGATCATGAGCTCCAACGATTTAATATTAATTGGCTAAAACTTTTTAGACCAAATTAATCAATATTCGTTAACTATCAAGTCATACCACTATAGCTCGATAGTTGCACTCACCTTACTGTAGATATATTTGTGTCCATTTGATTTAACCATAATTAGTAAGTCAACCCTTCATAGATTGTTCGTAATAACGGCTTGGTTAATACACTGTTTTACCCTCGATATTACATCTTGCTCCTTAAGTTCCACTGATCCTCTAACGAACAATTGGTTTGCAATCCAATCAATAAACCAGAACCCTTTCGAGCCAATGAAAGGGTGGAGCCCCTTGTTCAACACCTGGATTCAGTACTTAAGAGAACAACCTTTCTTTTAACGGGTATGCGTGAATACCTTGTTGCACCCTATGTCCCCAGCTATCTAACCAGTCTTACCCCTGAAATGGGAGACATATTGACCCGGTGCTGTTGAGTCAACCCTCACCTATGTAAATCTAAGGATAATTCTGAATAAACAGGAGTTCATAGTTAGCTCAGGATTAAGATCGAGTTACCTAACTCATCTAGACGAAATAGTCAGTCTTTAAAAGTAAACAGCGTTCTAAAGTAAGATTGACTTATTTCTTGGTTCGATCTTATGCAAACTCATTGCATAGAACGCCCCCACATGTCAGTACATGAACGAATCAGAATCACTTCGTTTGTAGTATTTTTGCAAGAACTTGTAACAACTACAAAGTGGGCTACATCCGATAGTGTTACCAGAATAAGGTACCCAACCTTATTCGTATACTATAGACCATTTTGACTATTTACATGAACCTGATCCACTTTTGTTTCCACATAAAGTTCAAGTATTCATATAATAGCCATGGATCTTAGTTTATTGGATTTAAACTTTATAAGTGCAATTTATAGATTCAATAATAACTTTATTGAAGTAATGTTGAATAACATCTTTTATTGATAATAGAACATATTTAACTTTACAAACTGTAAGTTTTTAGGACATTGATAATGGACAGAAATGCACGTTATAATAGCGCAAAGTTATAAAACAATGTAGGATTGCGATGGTAAAAATATACAATATTGTGTCCAACAACATTAAGTTCACAACATTGAGATTGCATCCGTCCATCACATTAAAACAACTAACTCATGTATTTTATGCAGGAAAATGTGTTGACGCAAGACGGAAATGCGATCCAAAGAAATTAACGTCCGAGTGCATTAAGAGATTGCGACCGCAAGGATATGTGATCGTCTGTACTCGCAAAAATTTGCTCAAGAAGGTGACCGCATAGAGCCGACGCATCAAGGTAAACGCACCTGGGTGAAAGCTTCATAAATCACGATGGGACAGAAAGCTGATGACGATCGATTTCGAATTAAGTTGACAAGCCGTTAACGACCTACTGTAGCAAGTACACTCAACTTTTCGGTGACAAATATTCGACATATCAGACAGAGAATTAATGTCATCCTATCAGTGCAATCATATGAGAGAAAAGGCTCTTTACCTAAAACTCTATAAATACCGAAGGCCATCTTCATTGAAGAAGTTCGTTCAGTTCGCTTAGTTACAGAATTCACCATATAAATAGAAGTTATCCTTATTCATAGTTTTTCTTTTACTTAGAAGGCAGAAACGAGTGAAGGGAGATTACACTGAGAGATCGTCCCGGTGAACTCGGAAGAGTGTCGGAAGCTTCAAAATCAGAGAGAGAGCCAACTCTTGCGGAAGTAAGAACATCTTTTGGGCAGAATAGAGACTGTCTCTTATACACATCTAGATGTGTATAAGAGACAGGATTAGACCAGTGAACTTGAAAGAGTGTTGGATGCGTCGAGATCAGAGAGAGAGAGCCAACTCTTGCGGAAGCAGGAACATCTTTTGCTGTCTCTTATACACATCTAGATGTGTATAAGAGACAGGTGTAAAAACCTTGGGAAGCAAGACATTGCTACCAGGCTCTCTACCCTTATTTTTCATTGTCATTTTGTACTTTGAACCTATTTGTAAAAATAGAAATGGCATCTTTATATCTGTCCACTCTCTGTACATTACGTATGAGTAGCTAAATCTGTTAAATGGGTTGAGAAGCACTTAGCTAGCATAACCTGAGATCTTAATTCTATGCGATTATCTTGTATTATATATGCATCATTCGTCCATTAGAGATACTCGGGAGGGTAGTGTAAGGATAGAATCTAGGTTGAAAAAGTCAGATTAGAATCTAGGCTCAGGAGAGTCAAATTAGAACCACATAATCAAGAGATAGAAGCTTAGGAATAAGTTTATTTGCTATTAATGCATCGCATGCACCCTAAAGATAGGATATGATTGTATGCGGTCGCCTTGTCCTTGTGTGCATCTTTCGTCATTGCATAGACAAGAAGTAGAGACTTAGGAATAAGCTCTATAGATATTATCACATTCATCGCATGTGTCCTAAAATTAGGAGCCATCGCATTTGCATTGGAAAATAAACTGCTGTCGCATGAGTGTAGCATGATCGCATAGCTTGAACGCATTCTCAGGAAACGCTAGCTAAAGACCTTCTCAACCCATTCCTCCGCATACTCAGTGTATCTATCTCATAATTACTCTTCTCTCAAATTCGCCGCATACATTTTATACCTTAAACGACAAACCTACCAACACTTTGATTTATTTGTTACCGCAAAGTGATCTAAAATTACCATCACATACTGTTTTCTTTCGTCCCTGTGTTCGACCCTGGGCTTACCAGTCAACTCAATAGGATTTATACTTGGGTCTTACTGAGAAAACTTGCATGCACAACACATATGCCACCATCGCATTCTACACCATTATTTCATCGCATTAAATAACGCATCAAGTTTTTCCACCCCAAATTTAAACAATGCTTGTCCTCAAACATAAACTAAAGATTTTCTTTAGAAAGTCACCCGCTTTCTCTTTCCTAGATTTTTCAAGGATGCCTTATTCAAATCCTATGTACCAAAATCTCCTTAATTTTTATCCAGGCCTCTTAAAATATTTCTAAAAGTTAGGGACCGCAAGTTTAAGCTTCAAGAAGTTTTTACTAGCTTCCAAGGCATCACATGATTTATATCAGAAAAAAAATTTCACTGGGTATTCTCAAATGATTTTTATCCTTGCATATTTCTTGACATTATTATTTTTTTCTGAACCTTGCGCTGATCCAAGTGCCTAGCCTTTATTTTTCCTTGTTCCCACGTGTGTCATGCGAACATCCAACTACGAGCAAGGCGCTCTTTCTCAGTCTAAACTCATGCCCGTTTGGTAGCGGAGTTGCGATCATTTTATTTATGCATTGATCACGATTCCTACCTTCGTTTTGGCTTGCTCCCATGTGTGTCATGTGAACATCCAACTACAAGTAGGATCTTATTGCAATGTTATGATTTTTTTTTTTTTGAACCTAAAAATAGCAAGGTTAAAATGAATACCACACCCCCAAATTTAAAACGGACCAATGTCCCCATTGCTAAAAGATTGAAAGAAGTCATGTGATGCTCTTAGGAAGTTTTGTAAAAAGTCAGTTTGAAAGAAAGCTAGCAGACCACTAACTTCTAGAAATATTTCATGAGTTGATTGTCCTAAATTTAAGTTGACTCTAGTATATACAAAAAAATAGAAGCACGTTTCATCAATGAAATCATAATTGGCAAGGAGAAATAATGCGGCGCCGACTAAAGAGGATGCGATGATAAAATTTTTAGAGTGAAAATGCAATGCGATAGTGTAAAATTTGGAATAGACAAAGTCAAGGAGAGATGCAATCCCCAAATTTGCTCTGTCGCCCGCATTATTTGTGATCGCATCCTTCCTTGCGGTGAACTATTTTCTTTGATTGCGGTAGCGGAATAAAGTAGTTGCATCTAACGTGTAGCTCCTCTGCAATCGTTCACCACGATCGTTGCAAAGAAAACATTGAAAGGGTCAAATAATGAAAAAAGAACAAAGTTAACAATTTTTTTTATGCAATTTCCATTTTTTCAAAGATATATATACGATAAAAGTTAAAAGAAAGAAGAGTAGTGAGAGTTTATTAATCATTGGTAAGAAAAGGATATTCCAAAAGACTTGCGCCCCTGATGATTTTCCGTCGCATGCCAGCACAGAGACCACTCGATTTTTCTTCAGTCTGGATTTCTCAGGTCTACAGAGGTCTTTTCTCGATGAAAATCACCTCTGCAATATATCTTGACTCTTTGCCCGTTAACCTTGAACGTGTAGGTCCCTTCCTCATTAATCAGTTCGATCGCGCCATGCGGGAATACTTCTTTGATTATAAAGGGTCCGGACCATCCTGAATTTAATTTGTCGGGAAAGAGCCATAGCCGCGAATTGAAAAGTAGGACTTTTTGTTCGACGTGGAGATTCTTCCCCCATAGCTATTTGTCATGCCAACGTTTTGCTCGTTCTTTGTAAATTTTGGCATTCTCATAAGCTTGNTGTTCGACGTGGAGATTCTTCCCCCATAGCTATTTGTCATGCCAACGTTTTGCTCGTTCTTTGTAAATTTTGGCATTCTCATAAGCTTGCATTTTCCATTCATCCAGCTCAACCAACTAGAGTTTCCTTGCTTCCCCTGCTGCCTTTAAGTCAAAGTTAAGCTTTTTCACCGCCCACAGTGCTTTGTGCCCTAGCTCAAGTGGTAAATGACATGTCTTACCAAACACCAACGTATATGGAGACATGCCTATAGGTGTCTTATAGGCGGTCCTATATGCCCACAGTGCAACGTCCAACTTTGTTGCCCAATCTTTTCGTGAAGGCTTTACCACCTTCTCTAATATCAGCTTGATTTCTCGGTTGGACACTTCAACTTGACCATTTATCTGCGGATGGTATGCGGTGGCCACTTATGGAGGATATTATATTTGAGCAACAAGTTGTTGACTATGTGATTGAAAAAGTGGGAGCCTTCATCACTTATTATGGCACGTAGAGTGCCAAAACGAGTGAAAATATTTTTCTTCAGGAACATGGAGACTACCGCCGCATCGTTTGCGGTGCATGCTACCGCTTCTACCTATTTGGAAATGTAGTTGACAGCTAACAGAATATATTTGTGACCATTCGATGGTGGAAATGGTCCCATGAAGTCAATGCCCCAGACGTCGAACAATTCCAGTTCTAAAACGATGTTCATGAGCATCGCATGCTTCCATGAAATATTACCCGTGTGTTGGCACTGGTCACACTTCATCGTGTAGTCTCTTGTATCCTTGAATAGTGTTGGCCAATAATACCCACTTTGTAATACTTTCGCTACTGTGCGTTGGCCTCTAAAGTGCCCTTCATATGGTGAGTTATGACATTGTGATAATATGCGTTGGTGAGCAGCATCTGGTACGCACAGACGCAAAATCTGGTCTGACCCCCTCTTATACAGATTTGGCTCATTCCAATAATATGATCTGCATTCATGCCTGAGCCGCCTCTTTTGGTGGTCTGTATAATCTTCGAGAAATTGTTCGCAAACCAGAAAATTTACCACGTCCGCGTACCATGGTAATTCTTCAATCTTAAATAGTTGTTCATCTGGGAATATTGCGCTCACCTCTGACTGGTTGCGGTTAACTTCTGGATTTTCTAATCTGGACAAATGGTCCGCAACCTGGTTCTCTGTCCACTTGCGATCAATGTTTTCCATATCGAATTCCTGGAGGAAAAGAACACATCTAATCAATCTTGGCTTCGCATCTTTCTTTGTCATCATATATTTTATTGTCGAGTGGTCAGTGTGAATGAGTACTTTAGTTCCCAGCAAATAAGCTCTGAAGTTTTCCAATACAAATATCATGCAAGCAGTTTTTTTTGTGGTGGTGTAGTTTGTTTGAGCAGGATTCAAGGTTTTACTCGCATATGTGATGGGTTGTAGCATTATTTTCTTCTTCTGAGCCAGCACTGCTCCCATCACATAATCGCTTGCATCGCACATTAATTCAAAGGGTTGTGTCTAGTCTAGTGCGATCAATACAGGTGCGGCTGTTAGTGCGTTCTTCAAAATCATGAATGCGTTTAGGCATTGGTCGTCAAAGTCAAACTTTCTATCTGCCTCTAACAATGCACTCAGTGGTCGTACAATCTTTGAAAAGTCTTTGACAAAACATCTATAAAATCCAGTATGTCCCAAGAAGCTCCTGATAGCCTTTACATTCGTTGGTGGTGAGAGCTTTTCAATCGCCTCAATTTTTGCCTTGTCTACCTCCAACCCATCCTTGGAGACCTTGTGCCCATGCACAATGCCTTCCTTTACCATGAAGTGGCATTTCTCCCAATTAAGCACGAGGTTCGTCTCTTCACATATTTTCAATATCTTCTCCAGGTTGTTGAGACAAACTTCATATGTTTTCCCATACACAGAGAAGTCGTCCATGAAAATTTCTACAGAGTCTTCGAGATATTCAGAAAAGATGGCCATCATACACCTTTGGAAAGTGATCATCGCATTGCAAAGGGCGAACAACATGCATCGAAATGCAAATGTTCCATACGGGTAGGTGAATGTGGTTTTTTCTTAATCTTCAGGAGCAATCATGATCTGGTTATAGCAGGCATATCCATCCAAGAAGCAGTAAAAATCATTTCTAGCTAGGCAATCTAGCATTTGGTCGATAAAAGGCAAAGGGAAATGATCCTTCTTTGTTGCCGCATTTAACTTGTAGTAGTCCATGCAAATCCGCCATCCGGTGACGGTCCTCATTGGTATCAATTTTTTATTTGCATTAGAGACTACCGTCATCCCTTTTTTCTTCGAACGCATTGCACGGGGCTGACCCATGTGCTGTCGACTATTGGATAGATGATTCCTACGTCAACCACTTGATTATCTCCTTCTTTACGACCTTCTTCATCACAGGGCTGAGTCTGAGCTGATGTTCAATCGATCCTTTGTGATTCTCTTCGAGACGAATCCTATGCATGCAATATGCGGGGCTGATCCCTCTAATGTTTGCTAGCGTTCAACCAATTGTTTTTACATACTTTCTTAGAATGCTCAGCAGCGCATTTTCTTGGTCTTCATTAAGTGCAGAGGAAATGATGACAGGTAGCTTTTCATTCTGCCCCAGAAATGTATACTTCAGGTGGATAGGAAGGGTCTTCAGCTCTATTGTTGGTGAGTGATCCAAAGATAGTTTTGTTGTTTTTCTTTCTTCGCTTGCTGCCAGCTCGTCTTCTTTGGATGCGATCATCTCATCATCGTTAGTTGTTTTTTCTGTAATCGCATTGCATGCTGCAATAGATGCGATCGCATCCTCATCTTCAAATTTTTCTTCTTCATTCAAACTTGGTTCATCATCGGATTCATTGAGGTTCTCTTCATCAAAATATTTCGTGGCTCGGATAATGTCAAACCTGAGCTTTTATCCATTCACGTTCAGTGTGAACTCTCCTTTATACACATCAATCTGAGTGCGATCGATGGATAAAAATGGTTGCCCCAGGATGATTGGCACATCCTTGTCTACTTCGTAGTTCAGGATGATGAAATCTATTGGCAATATGAATTTATCGATCGTAACTAGAACATCCTTCACCTTCCCCTCTGGATGTACAAGAGATCTATCCACTAATTGGAGAATCACCGTCGTGGGCGCAAGCTACCCCACATTCAGCTGCTTGAAAATTGACAGGGGCATCAAGTTGATGCTGGCCCCGAGATCGCATAGCGCTTGACCGATTTATAACCATCCAATAGAGCAAGGTATAGTGAAACTTCTAGGGTCGCGCATTTTCGGTGGATTATAGATTTTGCACTTTGTGTCAAATCCACCATTGCGAACTTACCAGTGCTTCTCTTCTTTGTCACCATATCCTTTAGAAACTTCGCATATGCGGGCATCTATTCAATCGCTTTAGTGAATGGAATGTTAATATGCAACTGTTTTAGCATATCCATTAAACGTTGATACTATACCTCATCATTTTTCTTCTTTTTAAGTCTCTGAGGGAATGGTGACAGCTGTATTCTTACAGTTCCCTGTTCTTTCGGCTCCGAGGTCGACGTAATCTCTGGTTCCATCACCTTCTTTTCTTCTGTTTCTCCTCAAGTCAACACAATCTCTGGTTCCCGCGTAATTGGATCAGTCCGGCTAGGCTCCTTTTTTCCCCCGCCACAGTCTTTCCACTCCGCAATCTCACAACTTGACATTGCTCTTTCCCCGTACCCCCTGGGTTGCGTGGGAGTTCTTTTGAACTTGACAGTGCCCCTTGCAGTCTATTTTTTAGTTCGCCCGTGATCTGGCCTATCTAAATTTCCAGGTTGTGGATGGATGTCGCTTGATTTTGAAGCACTGTTTCATTTTTTTCAATATATTGCTTCAACAAACTCTCCAAAGAGGAAGATTACGGCGCCAACGAAGTGTTAGCTTGATTGTTCGTTTGACTGTTGGTTCGTAGGAAAAATTTGGGTGGCCCTTCTTTTTGCGCCACTGATTGAAAATTTTGCTGTTGATTTTTCCACTCGAAGTTAGAGTTATTTCTCCACCCAGGGTTGTACGTGTTAGAAAACAGATTATTCTTCATAAAATAGATTGACTGTGGGTTTCTCAGGCATTCCTCCATTGGATGGCCTTCACCACAAGTAGCACAACTTGTGGTCGTCTGGTTGATTACGTTGACTTGTCCATTATGCATTGATGGGCTATTGATTTTGATCCCCTTTATCAAGTTCATCATCGCAGTCATTTGACTCTAAAGGGATGCGATGGCCTCATTATTCACATCACTGTCCTTGATTCTCAATCTTTGATCGCTTTCTCTTCAGTCTTCATGATTCTTAGAAATGCAATCAAGGATATTCTTGGCCTCATCATAAGTTTTATCCAACAGACCTCCAGCTGCTACCGCATTGGTAGCCGTTTGCGATGCAGGGTTTAATCCATGGTAGAAAATCTCCATCTATAAGCAGTCTAGTAAGCCGTTATGCAGGCAATCTCTTACTAGCCTCTTAAACCTTGCCCAAGCGTCGCTAAGCGATTTGTCATTATCCTGTTCAAAATTGGTGATCAATTTCCTTCTTCTAGCGTTCTCCGTCGGAGGGAAGTACTTCTTTATAAACTTCTCAACTACTTGCTCCCATGATGTAATCTCCCCTGGTTCGAGAGAATAAACCCATTTTCGTGCCTGGTCACACAACGAAAATGGAAACAATGTAAGTCGAACCTCCTCAACGAAGATGTTAGGGAACACAAACGTGTTGCAGATCTCAATGAAACTTCGAAGGTGGGCGTGCGGATCATCGCCACACCTATCACCAAACTATTCGGCAGTTTGGATCATCTGCAGCATCACCGATTTCATTTCGAACCTCGATCCGTTCGGAGTTGGCCTCATGATTCTTGGGGAGAAATCATATAGGTTGGGCGACGCATAGTCCCGAATGGGTCTATTGCGGTCATTTGTCAGAAGGATGGGGTTGGCCATTATATTATTTGCATTTGCTGGCCTCTCTTCCGGTTGTTCCGCCATTCTCAAAGTTCTGTCTTGTTTTTGTTGGCGGTTGTTTCTCAATCTTCGTCGGAACGTTCTTTCAATCTCGGGGTCATAATTCGCTAGAGATTGAAAGCTGCAAAGAAAATAAAAAAAAATTACTGTTAGCACAATGTATTGCCGAAGTCCCCGAAAACGGCGCCAAAAACTTGATGCGTTATTTAATACGATGAAATAATGGTGTAGAATGCGATGTGCATGCAAGTTTTCTCAGTATAAATCCTACTGAGTTGCCTGGTAAGCCCAGGGTCGAACACAGGGACTATGGAAAACAGTATGCAATGGTAATTTTAGATCACTTTGCGGAAACAAATAAATCAAAGTGTTGGTAGGTTTGTTGTTTAAGGTATAAAATGTATGCGGCAAATTTAAGGAAAGAGTAATTATGCGACAGATACACTAAGTATGCGGAGGAATGGGTTGAAAAGGTCTTTGTCTAGCGTTTCCTGAGAATGCATTTAAACTATGCGATCATGCTACACTCATGCGACAACAGTTCATTTTCCAATGAAAATGCAATGGCTCCTAATTTTAGGACGCATGCGATGAATGCGATAATATCTATAAAGCTTATTCCTAAGTCTCTACTTCTTGCCTATGCGATGACGAAAGATGCACACAAGGATAAGACGACCGCATACATTCATATCCTATCTCTAGGGTGCATGTGATGTGTTAATAGCAAATAGAACTTATTCCTAACCTTCTATCTCTTGATTTTGCAGTTCTAATCTGACTTTCCCGAGCCTAGATTCTAATCTAATTTTTCCAAGCCTAGATTCTATCCTTAGACTACCCTCTTGAGTTTCTCTAATGGACAATGACACATACATAATACAAGATAATCGTATAGAATGAAGATCTCAGGTTATGCTAGCTAAGTGCTTCTCAACCCATTCGACAGATTTAGCTACTCATGCGTAATGTACAGAAAGTAGACAAATATAAAGATGCAATTTCCATTTTTATAAAAAGGTTCAAAGTACAAAATGACAATGAAAAATAAGGGTAGAGAGCCTGGTAGCAATGTCTTGCTTCCCAAGGTTTTTACACTGTTTTATCTCTATTATGCCCAAAAGATGTTCTTGCTTCCGCAAGAGTTGACCCTCTCTCTGATTTTGAAATTTCCCAATACTCTTCCGAGTTCACCGGGACGATCTCTCGGTGTAATCTCCCTTCACTCGCTTCCGCCTTCTAAGTAAAAGAAAAACTATGAACAAGGCTAACTTTTATCTATATGGTGAATTCTGTAACTGAGCGCACTAAACGAACTCCTTCAATGAAGATGGCCTTCAGTATTTATAGAGCTTCAGGGTGAAGAGTTTTTTCTCTCATATGATTACACTGATGGGATGACATTAATTCTCTGTCTGATGCATCGAATATTTGTCACCGAAAAGTTGAGTGTACTTGCTACAATAGGTCGTTAACGGCTTGTCAACTTAATTCAGAATCGACCGTCATCAACTTTCTGTCCCATCGTGATTTATTATGCTTTCACCCAGATGCGCCCACCTTGATGCGCCGGCTCTATGCAGCCACTTTCTTGAGCAGATTTTCGTGAGTACAGACGATCGCATAGCCTTGCGGTCGCAATCTCTTAATGCGCTCGGACGTTAGTTTCTTTGGACCGCATTTCCACCTTGCGTCAACGCATTTTCCTGCATAAAGTACATAAGTTAGCTATTTTAATGCGATGGAAGCATGCGATCGCAATGTTGTGAACCTAATGCTTTTGGACACGATATTGTATATTTTTACTATTGCAATCCTGTATTGTTTTATAACTTTGCGCTGTAATAACGTGCATTTCTGCTCGTTATTAGACATACAACTCAACACTACGTACACTTGAGCAATCACCATATTTTCATTTGGTTTTTTACGAACAAGGTTTTGTCAACCCCACCTCTTACGTAACCATTGTTGACAAGAAATGTTGCAAACCTATCATACCAAGCCTGAGGTGCCTGTTTTAAACCATATAAAGCCTTTTTTAGTCTAAACACATAATCAGGTTGGAGAGGATCAATAAATCCCTTAGGCTGATCCACATACTTCCCTTCGTCTAGGTACCCGTTCAGGAAGGCACTTTTCACATCCATCTATAGAGCTTGAATTTCAAGAGGCAGGCTATTCCTAGTAACAGTTTTATGGCTTCTAGCCGGGCCACAGAAGGGAAGGTTTCATCAAGGTCAATACCCTTAATTTGAGAGTAATCTTGAGCTACAAGCCAAGCTTTGTTTCCAATGACTATGTTATCAGCATTAGTCTTGTTCTTTAAGATCCATTTAGTTTCAACCATATTAGCAGATACAGGTCGAAGGGCCCGCTCCCACACCTTACTTCTTCAAACAGGCTTAATTCTTTTTGCATCGAATTCACCCAACATTCATCTTTTAAGGCACCAACAACACTTTTAGGTTCCATAGGGGAGGTGAAATACACATTCCCAATCATTTGGAAATAGTCCACTTTTTCTTTCTTCCTGGTGGTCATTCTATTTTCTAAATTTCCAATGATATTACTTGAGAGATGATTCTTCAAGATTCTGCTGGATGGTTGCTTTGCACACACTTGATCATCTTCACTTTCTAAGGAAGTATCCTAATTCACCACCTTCTCAGGTATGTCAGGAGAAATATAACTGACATTAGGTGAAACATTTTTCTCAGATTTATGATTATCTCTTTTAGCATTATCAGTCACATCGACTCGGAATGAGACAGAGTATCATCTCCATTTGAGTCGTCAATAACAACATTGATGGATTCCTAACACATTTAGTGTGTTTTTTGTAGACTCTAAAGGCATGACTATTTGCAGAGTATCCAAGAAACATCCCTTCATCATGTTTAGAATCCCACTTTTCCTCTATTATCTATCATTTAGAATATAGCACACTTTGCCAAATATATGGAAATATTTGATGCTAGGATTCTTTCCCCTCCAAATTTCATAATTTATGCAGTTTGTGCCAAGATGAAAGGCAATCCTATTGTGAATGTGACAAGCAGTACTAAGGGCTTCAACCTAAAAAATGATGAGGAAAACTATGTGCATGAAGTATATCACGGGCCATTTCCTGTAGAGTGTGATTCTTTCTCCCAACTACCTCATTTGCTGAAGGGTGATGGGTGTAGAGAACTCATGATGAATTCCTTCTACTACATAGAAATCAATGAATTTAGTATTTTCAAACTCACAACCATGATCACTCCGAATTTAAACTACATTGATATCTTTCTCTCTCTGAATTTGAAGGCACAAAGCCTTGAACACAGCAAAGATATCTGATTTTTCCTTAATGAACCGAACCCAAGTGTAATGAGAAAAGTCATTCACACAAACCAAAACATATCGTTTTCCTCCAAGGCTTTCCACCTGCATGGGACCCACTAGATCCAGATGGAGAAGTTCAAGCACACCGTCTGTAACAACCATGGGAACTCACTTGTGAGACATTTTAACTTACTTCCTTGCTTGAAAGTCTCTACAAGTCATCTTTTTATTTCCTTTCAGACTAAAAAGTCCAATCATAGCATCCTTAGAGGTAGTTTTCTGAATAAACTGAATGCTCACATGCCCAAGGCGTTTGTGCCATATGAAAATTTCATCACATTTTGATATAAAACAAGGGGATTTAGTATTTAGGAGAGACCAGAGATAACAATTATCATATGAACATTTACCTATCATGATAAGAGTCTTAACATTTTTTGTGATAAGATATCTATCTTTGGTAAATCATACATTCAGACCTTAGTCACAAAGTTGACTAGTACTGATAGGATTAGTGGTGAGATTGTCAACCAGCTTAACATCATTAAGAGCTAGAAGCCCAAGTATTTTAATTTCCCTTTGCCAATAATTCTTCCTTGAGCCCCATCTTCAAAAGTGACTTGCCCTGAGCTAATGGCTTGAATATTAGAGATATATACTTTTTCTCCAATCATGTGTCTGGAGTAGTCACTATCAAAGAACCAACCCCCTTTGGTATAGGATCTAAGGGAAGTCAAGACCACATTGTTGTAGTTTGAATTGTTTTTCACTCTCCAGACTTGTTTGGCTCTACAAAAGCCACTATTCATACCCAAGCCATGAGCATCAAATCTTGACTCAAAGTTCTGTTTTGGATACCCAGCCAGTCTGTAGCAACGAGGTCTAGTATGATCTTTTTTAACATAGTAATGACAAATCCATGGTCTTCTAACCTGCTGATTATTCCTGTGATATGGCTTGTGAGTTGCACAGGTTAGTTGAACATTCTTCCATGGTTCTTTTTCTTTCACAAAAATAATTTTCTACTTTCCTTTATCATCTCACTCTTGACCATAAGACTTCTTAAAGTTGGAAAAACCAATACCACGAACGTCTCTTGAGCTTTGATTAACAGAGAGAATTTGTTCTAAGTTATCAGTCCTAAAATTTAGCATTCTAACTGATTTACATATAACCTCTTTGTTAGTCCTAACTTCATTTAATTCGCTTTTTACATAAAAAATAACTGACATGAGTCTAACATTGTCAGCAATCAATGATTCACTTCTAGGCTTTTGAACTTTCAACACCTTATTGTCTTCATGCCATCGCTTATAAAGATCACGATAGGCTAAGGCAAAAGATGAATCAGGGACTTCTTTTTCATCACCAAAAATTGGAGAATCATATTCCTGTAGTTTTTCTTCTAAGCTATCAGAGGAAATGCAACTGAATAAGTTTTGACATCTCCATTAAATTCGCAATCCTCATTAGAATCCTCATTAGACAAAGTCAATATATAACCTTTGTTCTGTCATTTCAAGAAGGTCAGACATTCGGCTTAGAAGCGGCCAAAACCTTCACACTCTCTGTATCTTACAGATTTCTCTTTAGCAAATAATCCAACTTTATCAACATCCTTCTTTATCCTCTAAGCTTTTCTAAGAACGAAACCCTGGATGACCTTTTGACTTGGTAATTCGAGGAGGGAAAGAGCTTGGCCTTCTGTCAAATTTTCTTAACACATGAGTTAATTGTTTGGACAGGAGAGAAATTGCGTCACCAAGATTTCATCTGATTCTTCAACTCGATCTTGTTCTTTATCTTCTAATAGATTGCAAGGCAATGCTACGTCTCTTTTTATCAGGCTTGTCCTCTAGAGACATTTTAAATGTGAGAAGAGAACCAAAGAGATCATCAACTCTCATAGAAGAAATATCATGAGCTTCTTCAATTGCAGTCACTTTCATGTTGGGAAGAGATCTAAGGATCTTTCTCACAAGTTTCACCTTTGAGATTTTCTCTCCAAGAGCAAAGGATTCCTTTGCAAGTTCAAGAAATCTCACATAAAACTCAGCTATGGTTTCATCTTCGTGAAGGAAATCGGATCTGAGATTTCCATGAGCAGCGGAACAAGACTATTCCAAATTACAATCATGAATGAACATATATTTACAGTCGACTTCAAAACAAACGGTTATATAATTCAAATGCAAAAATTACAACATGAATAATACAAATGCATAAAGAGATCAAACTCTACGCACAATGGCAGAAGCGTCTCCACACTTCGTTGTGCAACGCTTGAACAATAACAGCCTTGAACGCCCGATCTACATGACCGCAACACCGCACAAACACTTCGTGCCTGTCTTCAATGAACGCCATGGCCACGAACTCTTTCGGAACACGAATGGCCTCCACAGCACCACGAATGGTCGCCAGAAAACCTCGACGGTGTCGAGTTGAGTCTGACACCACCAACAATGTTGCCTTGGTATTCTCGGTGTGAGAATCCAAAGGGTGGGCTTTGTTCGGATTTGGTATGAGGCAGACGAAGAAGGAAACACCGATTGCGTACATGACTGGGAAGGTGGAAGATGGCGGAGACCTATCGTATAGGTCGATGCCCAATCGTTTAGGTAAAGCTAAGCGATCGTCTAGCAAAAGCTATGTGATCGTTTAGCTCATCATTTAGCTCAGTCTATCGCCTACAGACTCTACACGATCGTTTACTTTGGGCCAGCGATCGTCTAGCAAAACTATGCGATCGTTTAGTAAATACAACACGAACGTTTAGCTCGCCACTGCATGATTATTTAGCTCGTCCAGCCGTCGTTTAGTAAATCCAAATTTACTTGACAACTTACTGAGTTTCTTTTGTGCAAAGAGAAAACTCAAAACTTTTTTAATCGTCCTGTAAAACCTTCTTTTCAAAATAGGAAAACCATTTTCCTTTTAAACTCACGGTTACCATGATTCAATATCCACCCACTACTTTGGTTATTTAAAAGAAAAAGAATTAATCATCCAATAATTAATATTATTATAAACATAAATGATAACCAACTTATCATACTATATTTATAACCTATAGTTTTAATATTTCATCTCATGAAACATATAAACCACAGTTCTTTTTCTATTCCATGGTACTTAATGTAAATCTCATTTACATCAATCCTCCACTAGATGTATCACATACATCAAACCGATTATATCATATATAATCAAAATACCTTTTGTCAATTTGAACATTTCAAATTAACACCAAGAACTGATCCCTGAGTCCATTGAGCTACCAAGGGGACCCCATGAACCTGTAGCTTGAAACTTCAACGGTACATGAATAACTGACTAAACTCTTTAGTCATGGGATCCACCATCCATTAATTGCTAGGCACTCCACTAAAGACCGACAACTGAACTCTTCTTACCACGGATATATTATGTGTCCATCTTAACCAATCAGCAGTGCGACAACCCTTCACAGATTGCTTATAAGTACAGTTGGGCCAATAACCGTTATGCCCCTGTAGTTACATTTGTCTCCCTAAGTACCACTGATCCCTCTAATGAACATAAGTCATAGTCCTACTATAATTGAGTATTCTCTTTCAAAAAGAAGTTGTGGCCACTATGTTCAAGCCTCGGAATCAGCCCTTAAGGAAGCAATCTCTCTACTTATCCCTGCTTCAGAAAAGAAGTGAATTCCATCTTGTGGATTGAGTTCCCAGTTCCTAGATTAGACAAGTCCCCAAAAAGGTAGGCATGTTGAGTTGGCAATCTGGCCACTCTCCCTTATACTAATCAAAGGACTTTCCTCAAAGGCAAGAGCTCCCAAAACACTCAGGATTGAGGTTTGGTCACCTATGGTCGTTTAGGTGAGATGCAAGTCTCTAGTATCAACGGCGTTATATACAAAGTCTAGTCATCTTGTGGTCCATGTCTTATACAAACTCTTTGAATAAGACACCCTCGCTCGCACATCTCCATATGAATGGTCAGGATCTACCATCTGTAGTAGTTTACAACACTTGCAAACCTCTACAAAGCGGGCTGTATCCGTAGTGACACCAGGATCAGGTATCCTACCTTAATCCTTATACTATAAACCTATTTTGGTTATCACTTAAGGCACGATCCACTTGTATATCACATACATATGCTTAAGTTCACATAAGATAACCAAGGAGCTTTGTTTATTGGATATGAGTAAATGGCAGAATTAAATAACACTTATTTTATTCATTGAACAATGTGTATCTTTACAAAACAACGAGACTCTAGAAGAATTAAGACACCAATCCCAACAATCTCCCACTTGTCCTAATGACTCAGGAGACTAATGTACAATACAATATAAAAACTGTACAATATACAATAAACTAGGGCATACCCCAATATCATCTCCCACTTGCCCTAGACAAGATGTCGCATGTCCCACAAACCCAGACTTTCCAGGTGACCCTCAAACACTTTAGCCGTGAGGGCCTTTGTAAAGGGATCAGCAATGTTGTATCCTGTAAGGATAAGATTCTTATCTCCATATACAAACATGTAGTCCCTCGTTCTCCGAAGATACTTGAGGATCGTCTTAATCGTCGTCCAGTGATCAAATCCTGGATTGGACTGATACTGGTTGACAATCCCAACTGCATAGCAAATGTCGGGTCGAGTACACAACATTCCATACATCAAGCTTCCTATGCAGAAGCATAGGGAATCCGTCTCATCTCCTCAACTTCTTGAGGTGTCTTAGGATATTGATCCTTAGACAGAATGATTCAGTGCCTGAAGGGTAACAAACCCCTCTTAGAATCCTGCATCCTATACCTAATCAATATTTGATCAATGTACGATGCCTGAGATAGGGCTAACCGTTTGTTCTTACGATCCTAAATAATCTGGATCTCGAGAACATACTGTGCCTCACCCAAATCCTTCATTTGGAACTGGGCAGCTAGCCAACTCTTAATGTCAATCAGATACCCTACATCATTCCCAATGAGTAAGATATCATCCACATATAGTACCAGGAAAGCTACTGAGTTGTTGATGATCTTTTTATAAACACAAGGCTCATCAACATTCTGGTCAAAGTCAAATGATTTAACAGTAGTGTCAAATCTGATGTTCCAAGATCTAGATGCTTGTTTCAACCCATAAATGGACCTATTAAGCTTGCAAACTCTTTTCTCTTTATCTAGAAATAAGAACCCCTCTAGTTGAGTCATATAAATGGTCTCCTCAAGATTACCATTAAGAAAGATAGTCTTGACGTCCATTTGCAATATTTCATAATCATAAAATGTGGCTATGGACAGGAGAATCCTAATAGACTTCAGCATGACAACAGGTGAGAAAGTTTCCTCATAGTCAATTCTCTCAACCTGGGTATAACCCTTTGCCATAAGTCTAGCCTTAAAGGTTTGCACCTTTCTATCTACACCTCTCTTTCGCTTAAAGATCCACTTACATCCAATAGGTCTTACCCCTATCAGGTGGATCAACAAGCTCCCAGACGTTATTGAAGTACATTGACTCCGTTTCCTGGTTCATGACTTTAACCCATTCATCTTTATCAACATCCTCCATTTCTTTCTTAAAAGATAACGAATCCTCGACCCCATCATTTGTAATGACATTTTGGGCTTCAGGCAAACCCATGTAGCGATCCGGTGGATTCATAACCGTCCTACTACGTCGAGGCAGTCTCAACTCTTGAGCTGGTTAACTAGATACCTCGACCTCAACAACTCTTATTGATCTGTCGGCCTGTTCAACAACTCTTGTTGAACCCTCAATAGCCTCATTCTCATTTGAGATCTCACATAAAACGAGCTTACTTTGTGGCTTATGATCCCTCATGTGATCTTCTTCCAAGAAGATAGCATTAGTGGAAACAAACACTTTGTTCTCACTCAGATCATAGAAGTATCCTCCTCTCGTTTCCTTGTGGTAGCCTACAAAGAGGCAAACCTTCGAACGTGGTTCCAACTTCTTTGGGTTAGTCACTAGCACGTGTTCCGGACAATCCCAAATCCTGAAGTGGTGTAAACTACCTTTACGGCCTCTCTATAACTCAAAAGGTGTTTCAGAAACACTTTTCGAGGGAACGTTGTTCAAGATATAACATGCAATCTGCACTACATAACCCCAAAACGAGTCTGGAAGATGAGCATAACTCATCATAGATCAAACCATGTCCAACAAGGTCCTGTTTCTCCTTTCTGATACACTATTTTGCTGAGGTATACCAAGGGTCAAGAGTTGGGACGTAATCCCATGTTCTATCATATAGTTCTGGAATTGGAGGTCCATATACTCTCCACCACGATCAAATCGTAGTGTTTTTATCTTCTTACCTAACAAGTTTTCAACTTCATCCTTATATTCCTTGAACTTTTCAAAGGCTTCAGACTTATGTTGCATTAGGAAGAGATACCCAAACCTTGAATAATCATCTATAAAAGAGATGAAATATTCATACCCACCTCGAGCTCTAACATTCATCAAACCACAGAGGTCTGAATGTACATGCTTCAAGGCTTCCCTGGCTTTGTAACCTTTTCCAATAAAAGGTCATTTGGTCATCTTGCCTTCGAGGCATGATTCACATACCGGCAAGGAGTTTTCCTATAAACTCTTTAGAAGTCCACTTTTCACCAACTTCTCGATCCTATTGAGGTTGATGTGACCTAACCTAAGATGCCAATGATGGGCGTTTTCTTTTGGAGAAACCTTTGGTCTTTTAGCTGTTTTTTTCGTACTGAACATTTCAGTGTTAAACAAGGCTTTTATGACTAACGGCCTTAGTACATATAAGTTATTTTCCATTGAACCATAATCTATCTCCATTCCATTCTTGAAAATAAATTTTATTCTCAGAAAAGGAGACAGTGTAGCCTTGTTCAATGAGACGAGAAATAGAGATTAAGTTCCTCTTAATATGAGTTACTACAAAAACATTATCTAGACAGATAACATTTCTCGTCAACAAATAACTTCAGCCTGCCTATAGCAACATTTGAAACAACCTCACCAGTACTAACTTGAAGAGTCATCTCTCCCTATGGCAACGTTTGCCAGGAACTAAATCCTTGGTAAGAGAAATTGACATGATTGATAGCACCTGAATTGAGGATCCAGGCAGAATCATCATTCTCTACTAGACAAGTCTCCAAGACCAATAAATCATATTTACTGTCTTATCTCCTCTTTTGAAGAGTAGTAGGATCGAAATCGTTTGTCGCAAAATTTGTTTTCTTTGAACGGTCATTTTAAAAATCTTTAAACGGAAATACTAATGAGTTGCTGAAAAGAAAAACACATTAACCTACGTTAGGTTTTAAGCAAATACCCGTTGTAAAATAAAACAACATTCAATAAGGTTTTAGCAAAACTAACATGAACCCCATGTAACATCTAGTTTCACAAAAGCCACCGAAGGGAGGTCAGTTATCCCTCCTCTGAATTGAGAAGTTCTCAACCAGTCATTAATACCAGAAAAACTCTTGTTCCTATAATGACAAGTCATCATTGATTTGGCTAAGAGATCATTAACTTACTTAACAATCTCCCATAAGTGTGACCCGCCATTTTAAGCCCTAAAGGTTCGTCTCAAAAGGCCAATCCGAAGGAGAAAAATCCGATTGGGGCATAACCTAAAGCGACCCTATCCACTTCTGAAGTTCACCTTGATATTGACCAACTGCACAAAACCCATCAGAAGGGGACACTCCGAAGGCGAGACGAGGGCATACAGAATGATCTCACGGTGTGAACCAATGACAGAGACCATAGAACATGTTGACACACACCCTTCACCCACTTACTATAAATACTCTCTTCGTCTACGTTGATATTGACTCATGCAAACACCATCCGAAGGGGGATGCATCCTGAGCATCTTAAGGCCAAGCATGAATCTCACCGTGTGAACATACAGGGAGAAACGTGAGTGGAATCATAAACATATATGATACACCTCTTCCTTCCACTGAGTATTTTATAACCTAAGGCTTAACTTACTTAGAAAAAACACGACTAAGGATTTTAACTAAGTGACTTTTAGGTTTTCCCAAGAGTAATATTTACTTTGGATAATTGAACAACTTTTGATCATCATCCATTAAACACTTTAACAGAGTCTTTGACCAAATCGTCGCATACTTGTTGAAAATCTATCTAATTCACCTTTTCAGATAGGTTCCCAGGTAGGGGTGTTACGTTTCTGTCAACTTAGGAACCCCAGCCTAGCCAGAACCCGCCTTAGACAAAAGGTCCCTTATAGATAGGTTTACAACAAATTTAATCTAAGTTACTAAACTCTTNCCAGAACCCGCCTTAGACAAAAGGTCCCTTATAGATAGGTTTACAACAAATTTAATCTAAGTTACTAAACTCTTTAGAACCACTTGAACTTAGGTCTATCTCAATCCAATTTTAAAACCCTTTTAAAAAACTTGAGTTCACCCTAAGTCCACATGCAACTCTGAATTATTGATTTTTAGGTCTAATTTCCTTTATAACACTTATAAACGGAAATAACTACCACAATGCGAAGCTAACACATGTAAGGCATTCATAACGATTATAAAAAGCCTAGGTGTCATGCTCAATGCATTGTCCATTCATTGCTACTTCTTTTATATAACACTTTTACAAAACAGCAATGAAACAAGCAAAACATGCTTCCATTCACCCTTAGACTATAACACTTATAATAAAAGGATGATGCATGATAATGCTCACTGCATGCAAAATATAACTCTTATATTTCATGGTGCATGCGCATGCTTTCAAGTAATTTCTTCATGCAAGATTATAACATTTATAATACATGATGCATAAATAATTTCACAACCTAAGGTGGGTTTTTAACTATATGACAAACACTTTGGCATATAAGCACCATCCATCACATGTATAAGCAATAAAAGTTGATGAACCGGGTAAAATTGTCTTAAAACACAAAAAGGAAACCGAACTATTACAAAGACAAGGAGTCTTCACTTCAAACAAGCGAATCGAGTCTTGAACCGCTCGGCAAGGCATCGCTTCTTCAACCATCCATCGTGTACTAAACACCCCGCGATCATCTACACTATAAAACAAACTCTTTGCTCTATCACTTACCAGCGCTCCCAGAGCTAAACGATCGTTTAGCATTTACTAGACGATCATTTAGAAAAATTCAAACGATCGTTTAGCTGTTACTACATGATTGTGTACCTTTACTAAGTGATGAAGCCTGAAGTACACAATTTCTTAGCGCGCTCTGCACAGTGCCCGCCTTCCGCAATCGTCTAAGCAACTAGATGCCGCGAAGCACCATCGCCTAAGCGATCGCTTAGCTAGCGTCTTCGTATCGCATACGCGCAATCACATAGGTAGTAACTAAGCAATGAAGCTTACTAACTACGCGATCGTCTAGCGCACGCTTTTTACTAAACGACGAGCATCGCATGCTCCTATTACGATCGTTTACCTCCAGCGCCTACGTGATCGCGCAACCAACGCTACGCGATATGGTAAGCGATTTACCCCATCACTTAGCATTAGCTAAACGATCGATTAGAAAATACTACACGATCGTCTAGATAAAACTACTAAACGATCGCTTAGTTAAATCCAACGATCGTTTACTTGAGGCTACACGATCCGACAAACACTTGGTCTTCTTCTTCGTTGAGAATTGCATTGCCATGCACCGAAGCTTCATCATGAATGACTCAACAACTCAAACGTTTTGAATTACAGACTCGATTGCAAAGTTAATTTCGTCCAAAAACACAAGGGCCCTTACAACTAACACTTTATAATACCGAAAGCTTTAACTAAAAAGGCAATTTAAACCCGATGTTCATAAAATTCATCCACAAATGCAGAAAACGGTTAACCACAAATGCAGAAACCCACCACGACTAAAAAATGTGTTCAATTCATATCTTTAATTTGGAATATCAAAGAATCTGGCTCTGATACCAATTGAAGGAAATCAGATCTGAGATTTCCATGAGCAGCGGAACAAGACTATTCCAAATTATAATCATGGATGAACATATATTTACAGTCGACTTCAAAACAAACAGTTATACAATTCAAATGTAGAAATTACAGCATGAATAATACAAATGCATAAAGAGATCAAACTTTTTGCATAATGACAGAAGCGTCTCCACGCTCCGTTGCGCATGAATGCTTGGAACAATAGCAGCCTCCGAAATGCCTGATCTACATGACCGTAACACCAACGAACACAACACAAACACTTCGCGCGCCCGTCCTCAACGAACGCCTCGACCACGAACTCTTTTGCAACACGAATGGCCACAGCACCACGAACGCTTGCTAGAAACCTTGATGGTGTCGAGTTGAGTCTGAGACACCACCAACAATGTTTACCTTGGTATTTTTTCGGTGTAGAGAATCCAAAGGGTGGGCTCTGTTCGGGACTTGGTATTGAGGCAAATAAGAAGGAAACACTAATCGCATACACGATGGGCAATGGGAGATGGCGGAGAGACCCTATCGTATAGGTCGATGCCCAATCGCTTAGATAAAGCTACGATCGTCTTAGCAAAAAGAATATGTGATCGTTTAGCTCATCGTGTTAGCTTGGTCTATCACCTATAGACTCTACATGATCATTTACCTGTGGCCAGCGATCGTCTAGCAAAACTATGCGATCATTTTAGTAAATATTGCACGATCGTTTAGCTCGCCACTGCACGATCGTTTAGTCTGCCCAACCGTCGTTTAGTAAATGAAATATTATTTATAACATAAATGATAACCAAACTTATCATACTATATTTATAACCTATAAGTTTTAATATGTCATTCTCATGAAACATATAAACCATAGTTCTTTTTCTATTGCATGGTACTTAATGTAAATCTCATTTACATCAATCCTCCACTAGATGTATCTCATACATCAAACCAATTTAATATCATATATATCAAAAATACCTTCTTGTCAATTGTAACATTCAAATCAACACCAAGAACTAATCCTCAACTGAGTATCCAATATGACTATCCAAGCGGGCAAGCCCGTCACATAGTTGTTTACTTGTTTAGCTCGCAAGCCCAATGGTACGTGAATAACTGACTAAACTCTTTAGTCACGGGATCCACCATCCGTTAACTGCCAGGCATTCCACTAAAGACCAACAACTGAACTCTCCTTACCACAAATATATTATGTGTCCATCTTAACCAAGCAGCAATGCGACAACCCTTCACAGATCGTTCGTAAGTACAGCTGGGCCAATAACCATTATGCCTCTGTAGTTACATCTGTCTCCTTAAGCACCACTGATCCCTCTAATTGACATAAGTCATAGTCCTACTATGATGAGTCTTCTCTTCCAAAGAGAAGCTGTGGCCACTATGTTCAAGCCCCGGAATCAGCCCTTAAGGAAGCAATCTCTCTACTTATCCCTACTTCGAAAAATGAGTGAATTCTATCTTGTAGATTGAGTTCACAGCTCCCAGATCAGACAAGTCCCCAAAAAGGTAGGCATGTTGAGTTGGCAATTTGGCCACTCTCACCCATATTAATCAAAGAACCACCCTCAAAGGTAGGAATTCCCAAAACACTCAGGATTGAGGTTGTTTCACCTATGGTCGTTTAGGTGAGATGCAAGTCTCTAGTATCAACAATGTTATATACAGAGTCTAGTCATCTCGTGGTCCAGGTCTTATACAAACTCCTTGTATAGGACACCCTCGCTCTCACGTCTCCACATGAATGGTCAAGATCTACAATTTGTAGTAGTTTACAACACTTGCAAACCTCTACAAAGCGGGTCATATCCGTAGTGTCACCAGGATCAGGTATCCCACCTTAATCCTTATATTACAGACCTATTTAGGTTATCACTTAAGGCATGATCTACTTCTATATCACATATACATGCTTAAGTTCACATAAGATAACCAAGGAGCTTTGTTTATTGGATATGAGTAAATGACAGAATTAAATAACACTTATTTTATTCATTGAACAATATGTATCTTTACAAAACAACGAGACTCCAGGACAATTAGGACACCAATCCCAACACTTCGTGCATCTTAAAATTTCCAAATTTTGTGGCTAACAACTGAAGTCTTAATATTTAACTTCTGATGCCCCTTCATGAGCAACAACAAGAATATTACAAGCTTCCATTGTAGAGACACAGATGCTTATCAGCCTAAAAATGATTTTGTCAACACCATTGAAAATGGCATTTAATACTCTAGAGTTTTTTAGAAGGCTTCATCCTCGGCCTTGGACCACTCCACTTCTGGTTTGAGTTTCTTCTCACCTTTTATATTAGTGATCTTAAGGTGGGACCAACCCACGAGAACAAATTTTTAGGAACTTTTGTCAATGGACTTCCGAAAGGCTATCATCCTTGCCTTTCAATATGCATAATTTGTTCCATCCAAGACTGGTGGACATGAGGTAGAGCCACCTTCTTTGGTTCCTTCTGTAGAAACACACCAAGATCACAACACCAGAGATAATAGTGACCTGGTCGCTCAGATACCAAATGAAAATAATATTGAAGTACCTATCGCACAATAAAGTGTGTTACAAATTTCACGACAATTCATAGAACAATTAACAAATAGAAATAGGAAAACAAAATAATCCTAGATATCGTTAACCTAATTCGATGATTAACACCTATGTCTTGATGGAAATGTGCCCATGGAAAGATAACTTCACTAATAAAAATGTTAAGCAATTACAACATATTACTTTATCTGTATTGAATACTCTAATACAATGACCCCTATAGAGCTCAACCACTCAACCGTACACCTAGACTCCCCCTAGATAAGAGATCCCTCTATTTGATACTTATGCTCCCCCAAGTAATAATATCAGTGATGAATGTCTCAGGCTCCCCCTAAGTAATATACTTCCTCTCGGCAAGACTTGAGTTCCCCTCAAGACGTGAGACTCACTCTCACTTGCAGGTTATCTTTTCCCTTCAAGTAAAGAACACTTCACTTGATTAGCTTTGGATCCCCCTAAGCTTGAGGCTCTTTTCTCAAGTAGTATAATGATGAAGCACAAAACCAACTTGAAGTATATCTCCAACCTCACAGCAACACAATCTTCAATGGCTACAAAAATTGATAAAATAAACACTTGTGACAAAATAAAATTTACAAAACAAACAACTCTTAAATTCTTTTTTTCAAAATGGTCAGCCTTCTAACAAAAACAGGGTGTCTTGATATACATGTAGCGAATGCAAAGAAGACCAACCCTAATTTTCAAAATTACTTGCACACGGAGAAGGAAAGATCTACAAGAATACTTCAGATATAGAATAACCCACGTAAGGAAGTATTTTGCAGAGACAACATTTCCATATGACAATCTTAAGTAACAAGATCAAATGCAAAGACATTCTAAAAGACATCAGCTGAATATAAATAAATATTGCCAACACACATAGTGTAACACCATTTCATCTGGATTTATAATTGTCTTCTGGGGAATCATTGGTAGTCTTCTACTCTTTAAGAGATGGAGACATACATACTTTAAGTTTCTAAGAAATATAATCAAGAAATTTTAATGAAGTAATTAAAACTAGGTATTTTATTTCTCCATTTATCACACAAGAAGGCTATGCTAAGGAAGTGATCAAGATGTTCAAGATCAATTATTCTAATCCCATAAACACACCAGTGGAATGGGGAATCCAACTTTTACGTTGCGAAGGAAGGAGAAAGAGTAGACAAAACACTCTTTAAAAGCTTGGTTGGAAGTTTGCAATATTTAACATGCACAAAGCTTGACATTCTTTATGCAGTTGGAGTTTTCAGTCGCTTGATGGAGAAACCAACAACCACACACTTGAAGGCAGCAAGGAGAGTTCTTCGATACATCAAAGGTACGACAAACTATGGTCTTTACTATTTTGTTTATGATACTTATAAGTGTTGGGGTTGATGCCCTAAAGTCTCGTGTTCTGTATTTTGTAAATAGTTTGTACGAATACTTATGATGTATAATATATGATATTTATTTCATTTCTTGATTTTGCTCATCTGAATGTTTTATTTACTTTACCACAAATCAATAAACTAAAATCCTTGATTGTCTTTATGTAACTTAAGCATGTATGTGGTGACATACAAGTTGATCATGTCTTAAATGATAACCAAAATGGTCTGTAGTATATGAATATAGGAGGGAAACCTTATCCTAGTTACTCTATGGATGCGACCCGCTTTGTGTAATAGTTACAAGTGTTGTGACTTGTCACAGATGGTCTGATCCTGATCATTGGTGTAAAGGACATGCGGGCGGGGGATTCCTATACAAAGAGTTTGTATAAGACCTAACCACGAAGTGTTAATGTCTCGTTATATAACACCATTCATAACAGAGACTTCACTTCACTAGGATGACCATAGGTAACATGACCTCAATCCTGAGTGAGTTGAGAACTCCTACCATTGAGGGTGGTTCTTTTATTTGCATGGGTGCGAGTGGCCAGGCCGCCGACTCAAACCTACCACTTTGGGGATTCGTCTTATTTGGGAGCTGGAAACTCAGCTACACAAGATGAAATTCACTTCTTCCCCGAAGCAGGGGCAAGTAGATAGACACCTCCCTTAAGGGCTTATTTCAGGGCTTGAACGATGTGGCGCCACACACCTTCTCATGGCTCGAGAGGTGTTCACACATAGTTGGACTATGTTGTATTGTTCATTAGAGGGATCAGTGGTACTTAAGGAGTGAGATGTAACTACAAGGGCAAAACGTAAATTTTCCCAACTGTACTTACAAGCATCTGTGCAGGTTTATCTTACTCATGATTGGTTATATCCGATAGACACAGAAATATATCTGTGGTAAGAAGAATTCAGTTATCGATCTTTAGTGGAATGTCTGGCAGTTAACAGATGGTGGATCTCGTGTCTAAAGAGTTTAGTCAGCTATTCACGTATCGTTGGAGTTTCGAGCCATAGGTCCATAAAGTCCCCTTGGTAGCTTAGATAAAAGTTGAGAATCAGTTTTTGGGTCAGTTTGAAATGTTCAAATTGACAAGAGGGGGTTCGATTATATATAATATAATTGAACTGGTTAATTATATATGATATGATTGACTAAATATATGAGATACATTATTTTGGAGGAAATTGGATATAAATATGATTTATATCAAGTAGAAGAGAAAACACTATAGATGATATATGATATCAAATTATAGGTTAAGAATATAATATGATTATATTCATTATTTTATTAATTGGGCGGTTATAAGATAATTGGCCGAAGTTTTCTCCCAATTCGTGCGATAGTGGGAAGTTCAATTCAGTTCTAGTAACTGAAGAATAAAATGAAAACGATTTTCATTTTGCACGAAAGACACATAATCGTTCACGGTGTGTTAACTTTCTATCGCTTAGTGTTGAGAGGCTTTACGATAACGCCTACTTACTAAACGATCTCACACCCGTGCTAAACGATTGCCCGCGATTTCCTAAATGATCTTTTACCTTTTCTAAACAATCGCTTAGCACTTGAGCTAAACTAAACGATCGTATAGACAATCGCTTAGCTTTTACTACACGGTCGTGTACCTCACTCTAAACGATCAAGCACCCGACTATACGATAGTCTTCCCTTTCTCTTACTTGCTTGTTCGTAGTACACGATAACCTTTCCTCCTCCCTTCTACCAATTCCATCAAAGTCCACCCTTTGGATTCTCACTCCGAGAGTATTGAGGGCTTCGAGTGGTGGTGTCGTCCGCATTACCTTTTGTTCGTGCGCTACTGTTCGTTACCTTTTGTTCGTGTAGACGACCGTTGATAAGAGACTGAGATTTCTGAAAAAAGTCTTCAACTAGTAAGTCTCTCAGTCTCTTATATTTTATCTTTTAAAGCATGCTAGTAATTAGGATTTTCAATACATATCTGTATGTTAGAATGTATGTGTGGAAATTCTGTCACAATGAAATTGGAAAGATCTGCTTCCGCTCATAGGTACTCTTGTATAAGAGTTCCTTCAATAAGCTCTTGGGATATAATGAAGACTCGTATCAATAAGACTCGTATCAATAGAGAGTGCATCAGAAGAAAGGATGTGCAATTAGAGTATATAAAGACTCGTATCAAGTAGTTGGCAATTTTGATTTGATTTGTTTGATCCAGTTCTATTAAAAAAAACTTGGTTCATTTTGATTTGGTTTGGTTCAGTCAAGCCTAGTTTCGATTTGACTTTGTTAATGTGTTTTAGCTCTGTTCTATTCCGTTTTCGAATTTGACATTCATACATCTCTGTTTTCAGTTCAGAAGTTCGTAGGTTTTGTTTGAGATCTCTATGTAGGTCTCTATTTCCAACCTAGAAGTTTGTGAGTTACTGTTTACAGCCCAGAAGTTTTCTTTGTTCTACTACTTCATGGATTTCTGTTTCCTTCTTAGATCTATTGTGTTTTGATTCAGAATTGCGCTTCAATTTCAGTCATCCAATTGCTTCAGTTTATCTATTCACAAACTCAAGTTGTCTCTACCACCTCGAATTTGAGGGAGGGTGTTGAGGTATTTAGGCCTTAATTTATGTATTATGCATATAATTATGAAATTTAGTTATCGTCCTTTCTATAAGTTCTCTTTGAAAATCTCAAATTAAGATTGAAAATATTCATTCAAATATTATTTCCACAGTTTTTATTAGTTGAACAACATTTTAACAGGGGGACATCTAATGATCAACTGTATGTATGCTTTATGTTTTCTATATTTATCTTTATTTAAAGAAAGGATAGACATGTCGGGGTGGAAGTCATTTTTATCTAATGATTTCTTTTTCCTTTTTAAAAAAAAACATTATTTTGATTAATTGCTTCTATTTCCACATACTTAAATAAATTAAAATTTAGTGCAAAAATCTTGATGGTATAAGCTATTATATTTTTCAGAATGAGTATATCGCGTATTTAAAATAATTTTGAAGTAAATTTTGAAATTTAAAATTAATAGTGATAAAGAAAAAAGGGAAACTTAATTTACTATAATTATTTTAAATTAATTAGTAGACATTAACACTAAATACATAAAAAAGTAATTAATAAAAAATCAAGATTAAAAATGTAAATTTAAAATTCAGTGACTAAATTGAAACCAAATTCTAAACTTAAAAGATAAGGCCATATTCGGTAATTATTTAATTTTTTGTTTTTAATTTTTGAAAGTTAAGCCTACAAACATCTCTTCTACCTTTAGTTTTCTTTTTTTGTTATCCACTCTATAGAAGTGTTTTTAAAACCAAGCTAAATTTTTGAAAACGAAAAGAGTAGTTTCAAATACTTGTTTTTGTTTTTAGATTTTGGCCAATAATTCATCTCTTGTACTTAAGAAAGATATTCATCATTGTATGAAAATGAAAGAATATAGGCTTAATCTTCAAAAACTAAATAAAAGAAAAAAAATAGTTATAAAAAATGGTCATTGGTAACATTTTGAAGCGAAAAAATCAAATAGAAATTACAACCAAAACCTATAACCAAAAAGGCACCTTTTCCAATAATTTTTTCTTTTTTTCTTTTTGAAAAAAAAATCATAAAATTGACCTACTTCATCAACAATATTTTACATGTTTTAAACTTGTTATATTTCATAACTAAATTTCCCCTTTTTTAGATAATTCTAACCTTGTAGTACACTCTTTCTCCCAAATTCCATATTAATTTGTAATTAAAATATTAAAAACAATTCAAAATGTTTTTTTTAGTAACAATTATTTGAAATTTTTTCTTTAAATAGTTAATTTCATTATATGTCATCATTAATTTTATATCTTCATTTAATGATTTTTTATTAACGAATATGGTATATATCCCTTACTTTTAGGATAATGTTTGCACTCTCTCATATTAAATTTTTAATATTATTTTATAATTAAAATATTTTAAAAAATTCAAACTGAATTTAGTATTTATTAAATTCGATTTATATTACATTAATCTCCTTGATTTTTGGAGTTTTTTCCTTTGAAGGATAGATTTCCACTTAATGACAAAAACCAAACAAGAATCTCTAACAAAATAAAAAAGGCAATTTAGAAATTTGTAAAATGTTAAAACGTGTTTGCTATAATTGATTTTTTTTCCTATTTTTATAAATATTTTCATCGAATTTGAAATACAATATAAAAACCCTAAAAATTATGACCTTTGCAAAAAGAAATGTATTTATTAATAATAAAATAATAGGTAAAATCATAAAAATGATAAATGTAAACGTGGAATAAAAATTAAACCATTTTCTTTTTGGATTATCATTTTTGTAAATTTACAACTTCTCTTCAAGCTAAGTGGCTCCTTGAATAATTAGCACAAAATTTTAAAAATATTCAATGTTAGATCATACCTTCGATCCCTATAATAAAAACTAAAAAGTTCATGTCAATTACTTAGTTAAGCTCACTTTGGTATGATCTGTTAAATAATTTATTTCCTCCTCTCTGATCTTCTTCTCTTGTCTCTTATCTTTTCTCTTCGCTCTTAAAGAGAAATTATTTTAAATGGTAAAACTATTAAAAATATTTACAAGATATAGCAAAATTTTATAACTATCAATGATAGACGTTGATAAATACCAATAGACTTCTATTAGTGTTTATCAATGTTACTGATAGACAGTGATAGAATATCATTGATAATTTTAAAATTTTGTTATATTTTGTAAATATTTTGATTCATTATTCTATATTTGAATAATAACAGCTCACTCCACCCCTTTCTATTCTCGTGTAATTGGGTGGAGCAGGTCTAACCGGTTAAATACACATGTGTCTTAGGTTAATTTAGATGCCGACCTCTAAAATATTGATTTAAGGTATAACTTATGCAAGTCTTCCCGTATGAAAGTCTTCCACTATAAGATTCTTCAAAGATATGCACCACTTTTGAAAATATGGAAGGACTAAAAATTAAAATATTTGAAGTCTTTACTCTCCAATTGCAATATAGTCATTTTCAATCAGATTAAAACATCACATCACGAGAAATTTAAGTCATATTGAACCATTTGAAATTTCTACGAATATATCAACATTAATTGATATGCATATTTAAAATAATTATGAAGTAAAAATTTAAATTTAATTTTAATATTGATAAAAAAAAAAATCTCATGTTTTTACATGCGATTTCTAAATTTTATTATAAATTGACAAGTTTGGGGAACATAATTTACCAATTAATAGTCTTCACCCACAACATACAATGAGAACATACTCTTTTCTTGGGACACAGATGTCAACAGTGATTATTGCAATTGGAAAGGTGTTGAATGCAGCAACACTACTACCACTCATCATCATATCATTGGACTTGATCTTCATGCCTCTGATAATTATGAAAGGTATTTGGAGGGTGAGGTTGGTTCTTCCTTGACTCAGTTTTCACACCTTAAATACTTGGATCTTAGCAATAATTTGTTTGATCGTTTAGCAAATTGTCTTTGAGGATATTGCTTGATCATTTAGGTGAAGTATATGATCGTGTAGGAAAAAGTAAGCGATCGTCTAAACAATCTTGTAGGAAAGGGTAAGCGATAATCTAAACGATCGTGTAGGAAAAGGGTGAGCGATCGTCTAAACAATCGTGTAGGAAAAACTAAACGGTCTTATATACGATCGTTTAGTAAACATCGGGAGCTAAACGATCGCTTAAGAAAAGGTAAACGATCGTTTAGTTAATAGCGCGTGAAGGTGTAATTGGTAAGCGATCGGTTAGCAATATCATATATGTAAGAGATCGTGCAGGCACTATCGTATAGGCACTGATTTTCTAAGCGATGACACTCTCTTTAACACAATATCCACACCTCTCATGCTTAACATGCCGTCAGCTATTTATGCATCTCAAAGTGATCTTTCAATACACTCATCCGTTATTAGAACAGAAAAGACGTCGTCCCATTTCCTTTATAACCGTCCAATGAATGTGATCTTATCATATTCATAATATATAAATTAATATCATATATTAATTATAATATTTTTCTCTACTAGATATAAATCATATTTATATCCAATTTCTTCCAAATTAATGTATCTCATACATAAAGTTAATTATATCATATTTAATTAACTCGTTTAATTATATCATATATAATCGAACTCCCTCTTGTCAATTTGAATATTTCAAACTAACCCAAAAACTGACTCTCAACTTGTATCCAAGCTACCAAGGGGACCTTATGAACCTATGACTCGAAGCTCCAACGGTACGTGAATAGCTAACTAAACTCTTTAGTCACGATATCCACCATCCGTTAACTGCCAGGCATTCCATTAAAGATCGACAGTTGAACTCTTCTTGCCATAGATATATTTCTATGTCCATTAGATATAACCAATCATCAGTACGATGATTCTTCACAGATGCTCGTAATTACAGCAGGCCAATGTACTGTTTTATCCTGTAACTACATCTTCCTCCTTAAGTATCATTGATCCCTCTAATGAACAATACAACATAGTCCTACTATGTGTGAACACCTCTCGGGCCATGAGAAAGTGCGTGCAGGTCCACATCATTCAAGCCCCGAGATGAACCTTAAGAGAGCAATTATCTATTACCCCTACTTTGGGAAGGAGTGAACTCCATCTTGTGAACGATGAGTCTAGCTCCCAAATCAGAACGAATCCCCAAAATGGTAGGTTGAGTCGACGCACTGGCCACTCGCACCCATGCAATCAAAGGACCACCCTCAATGACAGGAGTCCCAACTCACTCAGGATTGAGGTCATGTTACCTATGGTCATCCTAGTGAAGTGAAGTCTCAGTCATGAAACGGAGTTATATATGACAAGACATTAAGACTTCGAGGTTAGGTCTAACAAACTCTTTATATAGAAGCTCCCACTCGCATATCCATTGCACGAATAATCAAGATCAGACCATCTGTGACAAGTCACAACATTTGTAACAATTCCACAAAAGCGGTGGTCCGTAGTTTACCAGGATAGGTTTCCCTTCTATATCCATATACTACAAACATTTTGGTTGTCATTTAAGAACATGATCCACTTGTATGTCATTACATACATGCTTAAGTTACATAAAGACAACCAGGGATATTAAGTTTATTGTTTTTGGTAAAATAAAAAAACATCTAAATGTGCAAAGTCAAGAGGTGAAGTAAATATCATATAATTATACATCACAAGTGTTCGTACAAAGTTGTTTACAAACTATAGACACGAGACTTAGGCACAATCCCCAACACACAAGAGACTTGTGTTCCTCAAGATGTGAGACTTACCTCTCACTTGCAGCTTATCTTTTCCGTTCAAGAAAGAACACTTCACTTGATTACCTTACGATCCCCTAAGCTTGAGGGTCTTTTCTCAAAGTAGTATAATGATGAAGCAAACAACGGCTTGGAGTATATCTCCAACCTCAAAGCATCACAAATCTTCAATGGCTTCCTTTCATTGGTTTCACAGTATAATGATGGGACCTTCCTTTTTCAGATGGCTTCAAACTCAAAATTTTTCTACATTGATATTTCATTTACTGAAATTTTAGACATCATTCTTCATTGGTTTTGGAAACAACTTGGGTCCAAACCTTTGGCACATAGACCTTTTTTAGATAAAATCATGGGCAAAGTTCTTGATTTGTTAGTGAAATACTTCAAAGGAATGCTTTATCAATTTTGAGTTTAACAAATTGTGGTGGAAATTCCGCCTTTCTTTTCAATCACTTCACTTCATCTTTCAAATAATAATTTTTTTGACAAAACTGGCTTATGTGAATTTCATAACTCTCTTTGTTAGCATTGAATCTTCTCTGACAACCAACTATTATATTTATGAAAGCATTCCAACTTGTATCAATAACTTCAATGTCTTGACACAAACATATATCCAATGACCTAATTCTCATAATAAATAAACAAATAATAAAATAAAAGTTATTTGAAAAGTATCAATGAGGTGTGAGAGTCTTCTCTCTGAATTTTCTAACCCTAACCGATAACATAGGTTAATTTAGATGGCGACCTCTAAAATGAGAGTTTGAAGTATAACTTATACAAAGTCTTCCATTTTTATTTCACTACTGGAGTTTTCAAAGATATTGACTACTTGTGATAGAATGAAAGGACTAAAAATTAAGATTATAGTTTTCCCTCTTTAGTCACTCCCAATCAAATTAAAAGATATCACATTACGTGAAATTTAAGTCATATTGAACCATTCAAAATTTCTATGAAAATATGTTAGAATCTTGATTCTCAATTTAAAGTTTCAAGTAGCACAATATATATGTAAGAAAAAAATTAAACAATGTGGACGAAACTTTTTGCTTGTTTAGGTAAAAATGTACCTTCTTTGTTTTTGTTGAGATATTTATGCCTTAATTTATGTATTATGCATATATTTAAGTTATAATGTGTAATGCATCTTGAAACCTAGGGAGCAATGAAAACAAGAATCAAAATCAGGGATCAAATGAAAAGAAGAATCAAAACCAGGGACCAAAAAGATACTTCATCCTAATAAACTTTTTTTAACTTCATAAAACATCTCATAATTTTACATACGACTTCTAAATTTAATTATAAATTGAAGCATACAATGAGAGTATCCATGGCTCTGATTTGGTATTTTGCTTCCATCCATCTCATCCTTTTGCTTTCTATGTTAAAAAATATCTTGACTTTTTTGGACAATTGCGATTAACAAACTTCCTGTGTTACAAAGTTTGTTTTTAAGCTATTGTGGCCTTCCAACACCTATTCTATCCTCTCATCATTCAAACACCAATTTCTCAAGATTTCTAGTTGAGTTGGACCTCTCTTGGAATCATATTAATTTCAATTCCTCCAAATTTTATTCATGGTTGATCAACTTAACTAATCTCGTTCATTTGAATCTTAGATCCAACAATCTACAAGTATTTCTTGATCTAAATTCCACTCAAGTTAATTTTCGTTCTCTCAAGTCTTTCGGAAGTCTTTGCAGTTTAAATTCATTACACTTATCTCAAAACAATATAGGAGGATCGGTATCTAATTTTCTCAAAGCTTTTCGACCACGTGTGCTTCACTCATTTCAGTCTCTATATCTTGCATTAAATAACTTTAGTGGATTCTTTCCAAACTTTAAAAGAATTAGACTTGGAATTATATCTCAATGACAATTCATTGGAAAGCGAAGTTTGTGAAACTCATTTTGCAAAGGTTACACATCTAAAATATTTGGATCTATCTACATAAATCCTCATTGGTTTTGGACCAACTTGCCTCGAAACTTGAACTACATAAATCTTTCTGGGAATAAAATCATGGGTGAAATTTCAGACTTGCCATTGAATTACTTCAAAGGAATAGAGACTAATAATTTTGAGTCGAACAAATTTGTGGACCGAATTCCTGCCTTTCTTTTTCAATCACAATATCTCAGTCCTTCAAATAATAATTTTTCTGACTTGACATACTTATGCAAAATTGGCATCTCTCCTTTAAAGGAATTGGACCTTTCTAACAACCAATTATCAAGACAACTTCCTAATTGTTGGGACTCCATGGACAACTTAGATCTATTAAAATTGTCTGATAATTACTTTTCTAGAGACCTTCCACATTCATTTGAATACCTTACTTTTATGCAACAATCAATTCTGTGGAGGCTTTGATTCTTTGTCCAACTTGTCATCTTTGAAAGCCATTGATGCAATGAATAACAATTTATTTGTTACAATGATTTGTATCGCTATCAAGTAAGATGATTGACTTTTAGCCAAATTTAAAAAAAAAAAAAAAAAATTTAAAAGCTAATTTTTTTTTCAAATTTAGGTTTGATTTTTTAAACTATTGGTAAAAAGTAGATAACCAAGTAAGAAATTTGGAGGTGTAAAAACTCAGAAATCAGATCGTTAACAAACGAGGTCTAAATGATTATAAAATGGATCATAAATTATCAAAATATAATAGGTCTAAAAAGGAAAATTGTATTGGGTGTCAATTTGAGTTTAGGGATTTGCAAGCATGTCTTCAACCTTTTAAATGTTACAAATATGTCAAAATTTTCAACTTTTCAACTTTTTTCAAAAATAGAGCAATAAAATGCATTTTAAATCTTTCAAGATTTTGCCCCACTAAATTAAATCAAGTAACAAACAAATGGCAATCTAAAAAATACCACGTGTTTTCTTTATGATTTACAAAGTTTGGTTGGTGCTTATGGATTGGGAATGTCCATATTTGAACTTTTCAAATGCTCATACCTAACTTTTTCAACTTTTCAAATGATCTATGGAGTTGCCCATCTTCGACATACCGACGATCGCTATCCACATTACTCGTCAATTATCGGTTTCCACTGCTGGTAAGTTTCTATGCAATTTTCTCTCTCCTCTTTGTACGTCAGTCCTCCCATTTCCAACATAAAGTAGCCCTAATTAAAGAAGATATATTTATTTACAAAATTTTCACAAGTCTTTATTTACATAAATGCCCTTCAATTTACAACCGTTAGAATAACTAGTCATTTCCAATCGTGTATCAATGGTACATCAAGAATATTAAGTGTCTATTAATAGTCTATCTAGCCTGTATCAATAGTATATCAAATGTATAAGGTATATACTAGTAGTTCAAGTATATCAAAGGTATCAAATGTATCCATACTTTTCTTTACATTTAGTGAGTTGGACTTGTTTTTTGTCATTTTTGCAAAAGTAATAAGTTTACGCAATGATTCTAATTTTTTAAACTTAATTGACCAATCTGCGGAAGCCCTTCCAAAAATTTAGCCTAAAAAAATTGTAAAAGTTTATGAAAAGAAATAGATATTTTAAAATCCATGATCGAAATGCGCACGATTTTGGCCTCAAAGGACAGGACAATCACATTAATGAGACGACGACAGAGCCGCGAGCTTCTTTTCATTATTTTTCTAAAATGATTTGTGCAACTAAATTAATACTCAGTGTAAATTTAAATTTTGAATTAATAATGGAATCAATTCAAATTCGGAATATATCAATTTAAATATTTAATCATATTTTATTTACATAAATATCGACATGATATTTTTCAAATTAAATTTGGAGTAAGTATAAATTGATACACTTCACTTACAAAAATTTAAAGTTTAAAGTTTAAATTGATACGGTTATTGATTTGATGTTTAAATTGATAAACCCCAAAGATTTAAAGATGTAAATTGAATTTTTTTCAAAATATTTTTAGTCAGACCCTAAAATTTAGCTAGTAAATATTTAGTTTTTGTACTTTCAAATTTGTAATAATTTAATCTCTGAATTTTAAAAGGTAACAATTCAATCTCTATACTTGAAAATTTGAAGCAATTTTAGTTCCTATAATAAAAATTATCATTAAAATTAAGTGTTGATTTTTATTACTCTTACTCAACACTTTTGTCTTTTTAGTTTATATATAAATTTGATTCCCGATTAATTTATCAATCTATACATATAAAAAATTTCATTAAATCACAATAATATTTGTCATGATAGGGACTAAACTGTGACTAATCCTAAAATATAGGAACTAACTCTACTAAAACAAAAGGGAAGTCCCTTTCTTATTGTTAAGTTGATTGGTTTTAAACCCTATACAAGGGGTGTTGCTTGCCCCTTATCTATACGGATAGAATAGATATCTCTTCGTGAATAGCCTTAGATACATTCATTCCATTCATTCTAAGTTTTGGGGTTGAACTTGTCGATTCTTTCCTTCGTTCCTTTTATCTTGAACATCTCACTTGGAATATTATGCATTCTTTTCGATCTTGACACTGAATACCGACCTAATCTCGATGAAAAACACAAGAACGTGCACAACTACATCAAAAACTTCTATTCTTGAAGTAGACTCTAGTCGCTCTCGCTCATTCCTCTTTTCTACTCTAGCCGCACTATATATATACACTATAATAATTATTATTAGAAAAAAAATTCTTCTTATTTTCTGTTTTTTATTTGTCTTTTACATTTTCAAATAATATAAACGACTTAATTTGCCTTTTCTGTTTTGAATAGTAAAGTGACTAAATGTGTATGTGTGTGTATATATATATATTAATCATTGAAAAATAATAAATTTTCCAAAGAATATTAGATAATAAGTTACTAAACAACTCTAATTTCATAATAAGTTTTGAAAATAACAATATTAGTAAAAAATTTGAAAAATCAAAATGATATTTTATTAAAAAAAAATTAGACTTAGTTAACTAAAAATAACGGACAGAGTAATTAATATTATAAGTAAGAACAATTCATTAGCCATCCATGCCAAAATAAGAGCATAGTTCAACTAGCATCAAGTAAGTACTATCAACTTTAATGTCAAATATTCGATTCTCTCATCCCACAAATTTAATTACAAAGAGAAATATTGGATCACACAAACTGACTATTTGGGAAGAATACAAGGTATTTTTCGGACTATGTGCTTCAATCGAATAATCCAATCAAGTTTGTGTCCTAACCGATTACTTGCACTCCCATTGTCTAAAAACATAGCAATCCATGAATTACAATATTATCAAACAAAATCTAGTGCTTAATTTAACATTTTCATAAATAATTCCACCTTTTATTGAGAGATCAAACCTCGTCCAACTTCTAGAGAGACAGGTTATGTCAATAATCATTGAACCAAGTTCACTTTGATTTTTTTTTCTTTTATTATTATTAATTTATACCCTCTAAGCATTATATTTATGAGTACATAGTTTACCACTTTTATACATTGTTATTTGTTATATTGTTCACTAATATGATGATGATAATATGATGATCACATTTTCGTATTAGTTGAAATTTAAGATTATTGGTCATTCACATTTGATATTATATTCATAATCATAATCAATATAGTTAAACTATTTTTTGTTATTTTTTATATAAAAAAATCAACTATGATTAAATGATAACACTAAGGAAATTACTAAACTATTGATGAGTTCGTTGATTTATTTAATAAATAATTAGTCTAAATATTGACGGAAGATAATTATGAGCCAAAGTTAAAAAATTTGACAAATTTGTGAGTTTTGGTAAATTTATTCAAAATTTAATTAATCTATTGGTCAAACTTAATTTTGTATTTCAAACTCCATATAGGACTAATATTAAAATATCTTAGGAAGATTTTTATATTTTGTTTAGTTACAAGTTCGAGAAAATTAGAATTCTAATTCGATGAAGCTAGAAGTTTAGTATGAAAATTATTTTAATCGACTTTTTAGTTTTTTTTTTTTCCAATTGACAACTCCATCACTTCACGATTAAAATTTGACTTCCAAGTTCCAACAACTCCATTACTTTTCACTTAAAATTATATTTTTTTAAGAAAACTTAAAATTGTATTTTATTATTGTTGGAAGTATATGGCTAGTATTCAGTATATTGCAAGTATTGCTAGTATTCAGTATGACACGTAAATATTTAGACCAACAACTCCAATAATTGGTCTAAATATTGACTGAAGATAATTATGATCAATTAATTAAGTGTATCAATAATATACCAAAAATAAACTAGTTATTATAGATTTCAGTTGCTTCTTCCTTTGCCTTCTCTGTTGAAGTAGCAGTAGAAGCAGAGCATCTAAAATGGAGGGTGAGCACGCGCCATTGTTGCAGCACCTTGGTCATGGCGGCGAAAAAGAAGTGGGTAAGGGAAGAATCCGGTGGTGGAATAGTGTCATTGACATTGAGGAGACCAAGACACAGTTATTGTTTTCGCTGCCCATGATTATTGCTAATGCTTCCTATTACTTAATCCCTTTAGTTTCTGCCATGTTCGCCGGTCATCTTGCTGCCCTCGAGCTTGCCGGTATTCTTGGAACTATTAACAATAAAGTGTGTTACAAATTTCACGAAAATTCACAGAACAATTAAAAAAATAGAAATAGGAAAACAAAATAATACTAGATATTTGTTAACCCAGTTCGATGATTAACACCTATGTCTTGATGGCAGTGTGCCCATGGAAAGATAACTTCACTAATAAAAATGTTAAGCAATTACAACATATTACTTTATCTATATTGACAACTCTAATACAGTGATCTCTATAGAGCTCAACCACTCAACTATACACCAAGGCTCCCCCTAAGAAACAGACTTCCTCTCGGCAAGACTTGAGTTCCCCTCAAGATGTGAGACTACCTCTCCCTTGCAGGTTATCTTTTCCGTTCAAGTAAAGAACACTTCACTTGATTAACTTAGGATCCCCCTAAGTTTGAGGATCTTTTCTCAAATAGTATAATGATGAAGCACACAGTCGGCTTGGAGTATATCTTCAACCTCACAACATCACAATCTTCAATGGCTTCCTTTCATTGGTTTTACAGTATAATGATGGGACCCTCCTTTTTTCAGATGGCTTCAAACTCAAAATTTTTTCTACATTGATATTTCATTTACTGAAATTTCAGACATCATTCTTCATTGGTTTTGGAACAACTTGGGTCCAAACCTTTGGCACATAGACCTTTTTAAGAATAAAATCATGGGCAAAGTTCTAGATTTGTTAGTGAAATACTTCAAAGGAATATGCTTTATCAATTTTGAGTTTAACAAATTTGTGGTGGAAATTCTCGCCTTTCTTTTCCAATCTACTTCACTTCATCTTTCAAATAATAATTTTTTTGACAAAACTGGCTTATGTGAATTCATCAACTCTCTTTTGTTAGCATTGAATCTCTCTGACAACCAACTATTATATTTATGAAAGCATTCCAACTTGTATCAATAACTTCAATGTCTTGACACAAACATCATATCCAATTGACCTAATTCTCATAATAAATAAACAAATAATAATAATAAAAGTGTATTTGAAGTATCAAATGAGGTGTGAGAGTCTTCTCTCTGAATTTTCTAACCCTAACCGATAACATAGGTTAATTTAGATGGCGACCTCTAAAATGAGAGTTTGAAGTATAACTTATACAAAGTCTTCCATTTTTGTTTCACTACAGGAGTCTTCAAAGATATTGGCCACTTGTGATAGAATGAAAGGACTAAAAATTAAGATTATAGTTTTCCCTCTTTAGTCACTCCCAATCAAATTAAAATATATCACATTACGTGAAATTTAAGTCATATTGAACCATTTAAAAATTTAAAGCTTTCAAGTAGCACAATATATATGTAAAAAAGAAAAAAACAATGTGAACAAAACTTTTTGCTTGTTTAGGCAAAAATGTTCCTTCTTTGTTTTTGTTGAGATATTTAGGTCTTAATTTATGTATTATGCATATATTTAGGCTATAATTAGAAAATTTGGTTATTGTCCTATCTATTAATTTTCTAGGTAAATCTCAAGTTAAGATAGAAAATATTCATTCAAGTATTATTTCCATAGTTTTTATTAGTTGAACAACATTTTAACAAGGGGACAATCTAATGATCAACTGTATGTATGCTTTATGTTTTCTATGTTTATCTTTAAGAAAGGATATACATGTTGGGGTGGAAGTCATTTTTATCTAATGATTTCTTTTTTCATTTTTTTTTTAAATATTATTTTGATTAATTGCTTCTATTTCCACATACTTAAATAAATTAAAATTTAGTGCAAAATCTCGATGGTATAAGCTATTATATTTTTCAGAATGAGTATATCGCATATTTAAAATAATTTTGAAGTAAATTTTGAAATTTAAAATTAATAGTGATAAAAAAAATAGGAAAACTTAATTTACTATAATTATTTTAACACTGAATACATAAAATGAGTAATTAATAAAAAAAATTAAGGTTAAAAGTGTAAATTTAAAATTCAATGACTAAATTCAAACCAAATTCTGAATATAAAAAGATAAGGACATGTTCGGTAATTATTTGATTTTTTGTATTTCATTTTTGAAGGTTAAGCCTACAAACATCCCTTCTACTCCTAGTTTTCTTTTTTTGTTATCCACTCTATAGGAGTGTTTTTCAAACCAAGCTAAATTTTTTAAAATTAAAAGGGTAGTTTTTAAAAACTTGTTTTTGTTTTTAGATTTTGATCAATAATTTTGGTAAAGCACTATTACTCGAGTTTTTAATTTCTTTCATTAATCTTAATATTTACAAATAAATTCATATACTTTTTGGTATAGTTTAGAGACTAATAGGATCACTAAAAGGATTAAGTTATGAGATTTATGTAATAATTTTATTAGTAATGATAACTATGATAATTAATATGTAGTGTAGGTTAGCTAGATAAATTAGCATACTTAGCTAGCTAATAAGCTTCCTTTAGGAAACTAAAATTTAAATGGTAGAAAATTAATTGAAATCATGATAAATGTTATATAGGGATGTTATGAAGTATTTAGACTTCAAGCTTGAGGTAAGTGGATTCTATCATAAGTTACCGAATTATTTGTTTTATTATTGTCTTATTCAATTGTATAGTTGTATGATTACTCATAAGTAGTTTCCATCATATGTTGCTAAGTCAACCTTTTATAATATATATGTGATTTATGATTTATCGTTATTTTTTACTTTTATAAATAATTATTCATTGAATTATTTTCTTGAATTGTGATATGTTGAATGTTTGAATTTGATTATTGATTATAATCGATTTCTATTATGTTTATTTTATATATGTTTGATTGAATATTGTTGAATTGTGACATTTAATTAATGTTTGAGAAAACATGTTACAATGTGTAAATTTTCCATGATCTTTTTGTTTCTCGTCATTTATGTTAGCATTGATTGGTAATACGTGTAAATAACAAAGATAAGATGCATACACACCTAGGGTTAACAAATAACAACTTATTTTAAATAGTTAAATAGGTCTTTATCTTGAAAAACTTTGGTTACAAACTTACCCGAGCTAAAATTCTGTCTAAGGCTAGAGGTACTTAAGTTGACGGTTTACAGAACACCTGCTAACTAGAAATTTTAGACGGTTCTTGAGCGTTGTTAACCTGGTTTTATGAGCATGTGTGAGCGATGTGAGGTAATAAAATGGTTTATCACTTAGACATTGTAGGTTAAATTCAAATATAGACGTTATACTTGGATAATCACCTAGACTTAGGTTGTTTAGTTGGAATATACATAACTAAACATTTACCCAAAACAAATAGAACACATTGGTGGGAGATTAAGAATATTGGGTTTTATGTCCTAAAACTCGTAGATAGTGAATGTTATTAATTGACCGTCATCAATAAAAAATTATAGATGTTAATTCAATAAATGTTACTGTTTGTATTATTGTCTATTTTGTCTTAGTAACCCTAAATCCAATAAACTAATATCCAAGAATGTCTTATGAGTCTTGAACTATATGTGGAGACAAATAGGGATCAATATTCAAGATACAGCCTAAAGGGTCTATAGTATAGGGATAAAGTTGGGTACCTTATCTTGGTAACACTATAGATACAACCCATTTTGTATTTGATACAAGTAATGATCCAACGCGATCATGTAGGTGATACGCCAATGGGGGTATTCTATGCAATGAGTTTGCATAAGACTGAACCATAAAATAGTAACCACTAGATGTAACACTGTTGACTAGTCAAGTTTCTATTTTTCAATAGGATGACCTAGGTGAGTTAGTTTTAATCCTAGGTATATTACGAACTCTTGTTCACGATGGATTGTTGTTTGATTTGTACGAGTGAGGGTGGCTAATTTGCCAACCCAATATGCCTACCATTTTAGGAACAAATTCGAGTAGGGAGCTGGGAACATAATAATAATACATGAAATTCACTCTTTCCCGCCTTAAGGGTAAGTAGATGAGTGTTTCCTTAAGTGGTGTCTCCGGGACTTAAACAAAGAGCCCTACCCTCTCATTAGCCTAAGAGAGATTTCTATTTATTAGTTTGACCATAAACAGATTGTTCATTAGAGGAGCACTGGTACTTAAGAAGTCAAAGATAACTTAAGGGTAAAATAGTAATTTGATCTTGTTGGAGTTACGAACACTTGTGAAGGACTAACTTGCTGGTATTGGTCTATATCCGTGGGCATATAAATGTATCTGTAGTGAGAAGAGTACAGTTGTGGGTCTTTAGTGGAGTGTACTCACAATTAACGAATATTGATTAATTTGGTTAATGAGTTTAGCCAATTAATCTCATATTGTTGGAGCTTCTAATCTACAGGTCCACCAAGTCCCCTCGTTAGCTCACTGGAGGATATTTAAGAGGGATAATTTGAATGGTTCAAATTAATTTGAGGAAATTATATATTAATATGATTAATATATAATTAATTATGGATATGATCTATAATTAAATTGGAAAGCAATATTTGAATAAGGTTCTAATTAATTAATTCAAGTGAATTAGATTCACAAAGAATTAATTTAAAAAGAGATTTTACACATATACATGCGATGTTTTATGATAATTAAATATATATATTAAATTGGATTTAATATGTAAATAGTTATTTAATTATTGTGCAAATTAAAATTAAGTAAGTGTTATTTAATTAGGTTAATTGATTAGATAAATGTTATTTAATCAAATGGGATAATTAATTAAATAAATATTATTTAGTTAATTATGGTAAGGGAAAATATTAGGGGAAAAAAAAAGTTTGGCTCTTCTCTATATAAAGACCTCCCTATGGCCTTCTAGAATACACATTCTCAAACAGAGAAAGGCTGACAATACACATCATAGTGTTATTGTGTAGAGTTTTCTCTAAGCCACAAAAAATAGAATCATCTCAACTCTCCAAAACCCTTTTCTCCTTTCTTTCTCCCAATAGTTGGATACCACCTATCCCTTTATTAGAATCCTAGAGAATAACGAGGTTACTCTCTTGGTAGTGTTCGAGATTGTTCAAGAACTTGTTCGTGATCAAGATCGTTTGGAGATCCGTTCGTTGGAACTTCAAGAGGATTGTTCGTCGTACTTGGGAATCTACAAAGGCAAAAATGGTTCTAATCTTTTCCCTAAAGCATGCTAATATTTACATGTTTATATTATATTTTTAGTTTAATGATTATGTTTATGTAAAAATCGAATTGCGGGATTTAAGGCATTCTAATAAAACACTTCCGCTGTGTGGAGGATCCGATCCTCCATTCAAATAATATATACGATATATTGTTCTTAGCTCTCACATCCTAAGAGTTCACACCGAGAGATTCATGCTCGGCTTCGTGCCATCCTTGGACTGACCTCCATTCAGAATGTGTTTTCATGGGTCAATAGCAAGGTGAATAGAGGAAGCAGTTCATAGTAAGTGGGTGAAGGATGTGTATCAACATATCCTGCAGTCTCTTCCAATAGTTTAGATTGTGAGATTCCTATGTTACGCCTGCTTGTCATTTTTAGGCGACATAAGCTAGTCGTTTCTACAGCAGCTATTCCCTCGGAGGGTTGTAATATGGAATTCGGAACAACTTAGACTCCTGAAATGAATAGGTTCTCTTAGGTCCATTCCTAACATTGACTCTCCAATTTGGAAGCATTGTTGAAGTCGACCTCTGTGATCTGAAAATGGAGGGTTACATTACAAGAATTACTAAATGTTAGTAAGTTCTTGACAAAAAATGGTAACTAAATGACTATAGGAATAAGAGTTATTTTGAGTATTTAATCTAGAATATCTTACTTTAGTGAAGACGTATTTGACTGCCCCTTGATAACATCTATTCTAACTCACTAAAGTATCGTTGCAAATAAATAATGAAATTTGGGTACATTTTTACTTTTGCTAAAATTTGATTGAGTTTAAAAAGAAATTTACTAATTAGAATTTGTTTATATTTTCAACATGTCAAATTATTCTAAATCACTCGCTTCCAATAAGTTTTACGGTTTTAAATTTTCAACATGGAAATCAAAGATAAATACAATACTAGTAGTTGATGGTTTAAGATTTGTTTTAATAGAGGAATGTCCTCCCTCTCCCAGCTCATAAACAAACCAAAGAGTTTTAAATGCATATGACAGATGGATTTGGGCAAATGAAAAAGGCTCGAACCCATATCTTAGCAAATATATCTAATATACTAGCTAAGAAATTCAAGAATATGGCTTTTGCTAAAGAAATCATGGATTCGTTACAAACTCTGTTTGGACAATACGTTAGGAACGAATATTCTCGAAGTATTTTATAACTATGACGTATGTTAAAAGTGATAAACACAAATGTCATAGATGAGGGAACTAAGAAAGCACAATACAGTAAATACGATTTACTTGTCATTGAGGCTTGTTTAGTGAAAAATGATTAACCTTGATATTAGATTCAAGTGCCGTTAATCATACCTGCACTTTCGCTCAGGAAACCAGTTCCTGGAAGTTTAATCAAGAATATCTTACTTCAGTGAAGAAGTATTTGATTGCCCCTTGATAACATTTATTTTGGCTCACTAAAATATCGTTGCAAATAAATAATAAAACTTGGGTACATTTTTACTTTTGCTAAAATTTGATTGGGTTTAAAAAGCAATTTACTAATTAGAATTTGTTTATATTTTCAACATGTAAAATTATTCTGAATCACTCGCTTCCAATAAGTTTTACGGTTTTAAATTTTCAACATGGAAATCAAAGATAAATGCAATACTAGTAGTTGATGGTTTAAGATTTGTTTTAATAGAGGAATGTCCTCCCTCTCCCAGCTCATTAGCAAACCAAAGAGTTTGGAATGCGTATGATAGATGGATTTGGACAAATGAAAAGGCTCGAACCCATTCTTAGCAAATATATCTAATATACTAGCTAAGAAATTCAAGAATATGATTTTTGCTAAAGAAATCATGGATTCGTTACAAACTCTGTTTGGACAATACGTTAGGAACGAATATTCTCGAAGTATTTTATAACCATGACATATGTTAAAAGTGATAAACACAAATGTCATAGATGAGGGAACTAAGAAAGCAAAACACAGTAAATATGATTTACTTGTCATTGAGACTTGTTTAGTGAAAAATGATAAATTAACCTTGATATTAGATTCAGGTGCCGCTAATCATACCTGCACTTTCACTCAGGAAACTAGTTCCTATAAGTAGCTTGCGATGGTGATACAACCTTTAAGGTAGGGACCCCAGAGGTTATCTCAGCTAAAGTAATGGGAGATATAAAGTTATTTGTTGAAGATAGATTCATTTTACTTGAAAATGTTTATTATATTCCTACCATGAGGAGGATTTAATATTTATCTCATATTTACTAGAACAAAAATATAAAGTCTCTTTTGAAGTTTATGAAATGTTCATTATCTCAAAAGGTGCTAAAATATGTTCTGCAAAGCTAGAAAATAACCTGTGTTAAAACCAACTAAGGTAAAAGTTGTTTTGAATATAGAGATATTTAAAACAGCTGAAACTCAAAATAAGAAACAAAATTTTTTTCTTAAGGCCTATCTTTGGCACTTAAGACTTGATCACATTATTAACCTTAATAGGATCGGGAGATTGGTTAAGAGTGGACTCTTAAACCAGTTAGAAGACAACTCTCTACTGCCATGTAAATCTTGTCTTAAGGGTAAATAACCAAAAGATCTTTTATGGGAAAAAGTCTTAGAGTAAAAAAATCCTTAGAACTCGTACATTTTGACCTCTGTGGTCCGATAAATGTTAAAACGCGAGAAGGGTATGAATATTTCATCAACTTTATCGATGATTATTCTAGATATGGCTATATTTACCTAATGCATCATAAGTCTGAAACCCTTGAAAAGTTTAATGAATATAAGGCAGAGGTTGAGAACCAATTAGGTAAAAAGATTAAAATACTTCAATCAGATCGAGGTGATGAGTATATGGATCTAAAATTCCAGGACTATTTTATAGAACACAGAATTCAGTCTCATCTCACAGCACTTTGTACACCTCAATAGAATGGGGTAGCAGAAAGGAGAAATAGAACTCTGTTGGACATGGTTTATTCAATGATGAGTTATGCTCAGTTGCTTAATTCATTTTAGGGACATGCAATAAAAAATTTTATGTATATTTTGAATATGGTTCCCTCGAAAAGTGTTTCAGAAACACCTTATGAGTTATAGAGCGGGCGTAAAGGTAGTTTATGTCACTTTAGAACTTGGAGATGTCCAGCACATGTACTGGTACAGAACACGAAGAAACTAGAACACCATTCAAAAGTATGCCTATTTGTAGGTTACCCCAAAGAAACAAAAGGGGGTCTGTTTTGTGATCCTCAAGATGACAAAGTATTTGTATCGATAAATGCAACATTCTTAAGTGAAATGACCACAGAAGCTACAGACAAATCAACAAGGGTTGTTGATCAAGCTGGTCCTTCATCAAAAATTGTTGATGAAACTGATACATCTGGTATGTCACATCCTTCTCAAGAGTTGAAAGTGTCTCAACATAGTCGGAGGGCTATTCAACAGCCTGACCATCACATGGATTTGACAGAAATGCACCTAATGATGACTTAGAGGATCCATTGACCTTTGAACAAGCAATGAAAGATGTGGATCAAGACCAATGGATAAAAGTCATGGACCTCAGAATGAAGTCTATGTACTTCAATTCAACCTGGGAACTTGTAGATCAATCAGAAGGGGTAAAATCTATTGTTGCGTATGGATCTACAAGAGAAAATGAGACTAAGCTAGTAAGGTACAGACTTACAAAGCTAGACTCATGGAAAAATGGCTTATCCAAAGAGAATGAGTGGACTATGAAGAAACATTTTCTCTGGTTGTCATGATCCAGTCAGTTAGAATACTCTTATCCATTGTTGCCTTTTATGATTACGAAATATGACAAATAGATGTCAAGATAGCCTTTCTAAACGGTTATCTTGAAAGAGTATTTATATGTCTCAACCAAAGGGGTTTATAGAACGGGGTTAAGAGCAAAAGGTTTGCAAGCTTAACAGATCCATTTATGGGTTGAAATAAGCATCTCGATCTTGGAATAAGATTTGACACTGAAATAAAATCTTATGGCATTGAATAAACATTGACGAACCTTGTGTCTACAAGAAGATTGTCAACAAGATTGTAGCTTTTCTTGTATCATATGTTGATGATATTCTATTAATTGGAAATAAGGTAGAATTCCTAGCTGACATTAAGAGATGGTTGGCATCGCAATTCCAAATGAAGGATTTGGGAGATGCATAGTACGTTTTGGAATCCAAATAGTTCGCAATCGCAAGAACAAAACGCTAGCATTATCTCAGGCATCTTATATAAACAAGATGTATTCTAGATGTAAAATACAAAATTCCAAGAGAGGTTTGTTGCCTTTCGACTATGAAATTAATTTGTCTAAGGAACAATGTCTTAAGACACCTCAAGAGGTTGAGGTTATGAAATAAATTCCCTATGCATCAACAATTGAAAGTTTGATGTATGTCATATTGTGTACACGCCCAGACATATGCTATGCAGTTGGAATAGTCAACAGGTTTCAGTCCAATCCTGAATATGATCATTGGACTGCAGTTAATAACATCCTCAAGTATATTCGGAGAATGAGAGATTATATGCTCGTGTATGGTACTAAGGATCTAATCCTTACTGGATACACTAATTCTGATTTTCAAACCGATGTGAATTCCAGGAAATCTACTTCAGGATCAGTTTTGTATTTTGAAAAAATCATAAAATTGACCTACTTCATCAAGAATATTTTACATGTTCTAAACTTTAGTTATATTTCATAACTAAATTTTCCCTTTTTTTTGATAATTTTAACCTTGTAGTACACTCTTTCTCCCAAATTTTCGTATTAATTTGTAATTAAAATATTAGAAACAATTCAAAATGTTTTTAGTAATAATTATTTGAAAATTTTCTTTAAATAATTAATTTCATTATTAGTTATCATTAATTGTATATCTTCATTTAATGATTTTTTATTAATGAATATGGTATATATCCCTTACTTTTAGGACAATGTTTGCACTCTCTCATATTAAATTTTATTATAAATTGACAAGTTTGGGGAACATACTTTAGCAATTAATAGTCTTCACCCACAGCATACAATGAGAGTATCCATGGCTCTGATTTGGTATTTTGCTTCCATCCATCTCATCCTTTTGCTTTCTGTGTCAAAAAATGTTGCCCATCTTGAATTGAATGGATCTGTCAAAGAGAAAATAAGGTGTATGGAGAAGGAAAGAGTAGCACTTTTATCCTTCAAGCAAAAATTAGTGGATGAATATGATATACTCTCTTCTTGGGACACAGATGTCAACAGTGATTGTTGCAATTGGAAAGGTGTTGAATGCAGCAACACTACTACCACTCATCATCATATCATTGGACTTGATCTTCATGCCTCTGATAATTACGAAAGGTGTTTGAAGGGTGAGGTTGGTTCTTCCTTGACTCAATTGTCACACCTTAACTACTTAGATCTTAGCAATAATCTGTTTGATCGAATTGTCTTTGAGGATATTGCTTCTCTTATGGAATTGAATTATCTAAACTTGTCTTATAATAACTTTGCAACTCCCATTCCTCCTCATCTTGGGAACCTTTCCAAATTGTCTATTCTTGATCTTTCATCAAATTATTGGTTAAATCATGACTTTAGATGGCTGATCCCGAATACTTTGTCATCATTAAAATATCTTGACTTGAGTTCAGTAGTTTCTGAAGATGCCAATGATTGGACAATTGCGATTAACAAACTTCCCGTGTTACAAAGTTTGTTTTTAAGCAATTGTAGTTTAGTACTCCATAGAAGATGGAGACATGGGTACTTCAAATTTTTATGGAATACACTCCACTAAAATCAGGTAAATGTTCATTTCTTTATAAATAAAGCCATGTTTTTTTTCCCTTAAAATGATATTAAAATGGATGTTGCATAGTATTTGAATGTGTTTTTTTCTTTTGTGGGCACCTCGGAGATATATCTAGCCAAGTATGGGAGCTCTATAGAGGATGAATACCTAAACTTTCAATGTGTAGCAGAATAATTCGAGTACTTTTTTTTTTTTTTCAAGTTACACAGAAGGTGAAGAAGTGAAAGTCTACTATGATCTAGCAAAGCTATTTGTAGGTCTTTTGAAGGGGAAAACAGACTCAAAATCCCAAACCCAAGACAGTCAGAAAGATTTAGTTGCTTTAATTGGCTGCCCATTCTTCAAACACGAGGAGTAGTCGAAGAAAAGTAGGTCTCTTGCAGCCTTCGACAATTATATCTAATTTTCAATCTTTGTAATGATTCAATCTTTGTATTTTGAAATTTATAACAATTTAATTGAAAAACGAGGTGTTATATTGATTAAAAGACGAACAAAAGAATATAACTGTTATAGTATATTTTAGATTCATCTTTGGTACAAGAATCAAACTAATGATTATATGAGCTACAATCAATCTAATTCACAAACTTAAAAAATAATGTAGAAACATGATTGTGGCGTAAAGATTATATTTAAATAAGCCCCAATTAAACAAATACCTCACTTTGCCGAAGGTCTGCCTTTGAATCCATCCCATTTTGGCATTCGTCCATAAGAGCTAAACTTAACATTTCAGTGTAGAACTAATGTTCTAGTTTCAGCCACAATTGATTCACAAGCAACAAGGGCAAAATCAAATCAATGAAGCCTGAAATAGAATATTATGCCCAGCCCAGGTTTCCAATACTGACGTCCTTTTAATGCATGATAATGCCACTAATACCATCCAACTACAAATATGCTAGACTCAATTAACTAGCATCTTATTTCATAACTTTGATGTCCCAATTAACTAGCATCGAATTTCATAACTTTGATGTCCCTCTCATGAGACATTATTTATGATAAGTTAACGTAATATTCCCCGATAGGTTAATAACAATGCTCTCCTATGACTCACATAACTACCAAAATTTCTTCCCACAACTAAAACAATAACACTTATGTCGAAGGTACACTAATCAGTAAATATGATAGGTCACATTTGTAAGGTAATTAAGAATGCAGAACCGAATGAAACGAAAACCAAGTCAGTACAAACTTACCTTGTGGTAGTATGTAATGGCTGCAGTGAAATGAACTTGCATAAAAGGACAAAGGGAATTTTATTTTAAGAAATTTAGACACAAAATTAGCAATGCTTAAACCATATACTCAAGGGTGTTCGAAAATAATCCTGTTCAACCCGCTACCCCCACCCCCTCTCCCCAAAAAACAACAAAAAAGTGTTGTAACATAATGGAAATTAGAGAGCATTTCCAATCCATTTTATGATGTTGATTCTCACATGACTTAAGTTACTTAAAAATTGATTTAACATGCACATGCACTAAAATAACACTAGAAAAACAAAATACTATACATATTTAAAAACTTCATTGACAAGTAAAACATGAAAAAGAATAGAGAAGAAAAAACATAAAATGTTCAAATACCTTCAAATGATAAGTACATGCAAGACTAGCATGTGTTAAGACTTCTTGTTCATAGCGCAGATGCTTTCTCATAAATGTAATTGTTTCACGGTACATCCTGGCACAGAAAACAAATGAGGTCAACCAAATTGGTACTGAGCCGGGAATTGGTGCATCAACGTAAAACATGTTCCATATTACCATTACAGTTTATATATACCAACTATTTGAGAAGAAGAGAAACTTAACCAAATTAGCAACTATACAAGGATTAGAATCCTCTCCTGTTGAAGGTAGAGGTGTGGTGGGAGAATATATTTTCTTCATGAAAGCTTCTCAAAAGATAATAGGGGTGTTGAAAAAACCGATGACCCGAACTCAACCCAACCTGTACAGTTTGGGTTGGGTTATCAACACTTTTGAGTTGGTTGGGTTCAAATAATGAAAAATTTATGATATTATGTTATAAGTTTCTTTGAAACTCTTGAAGAGATTATTATTGTTTTTGAAATTTTGTATACGATATATTTTGGTTTCTTTTAAATATCCTGAAGAGAATAAGAACAAATAATATTTATGTTTTACATATAATATATATATGCATACTTAAAAGTAGAGAATATGTTTTAAAAAATTCAAATGCTTGAACTGAAAAATCAAATATCACTACAAGAAAACGCCACTTTCCCAACGCTCTGAATCACCAGAAAATGGTAAATAACGCGTTGAAAGTTTGGTCAGGATATACTCGTCGGGAAACCATCTCCTGACGTGCAAATGCACACCGTTGGGAGTTAGAACAATTCCGAACACCTCATGTACAACGTCGGGAGTTAGAACAATTCCTAACGCCTCATGTACAATGTCGGGAGTTTATTTACTCCTGACAGATGTATTCATCCGTCAGAAGTTCCCTGATCTCCCGACGATATTACCATCGTTGGGAGTTTAAGAGTTTGATTCAGAAACTTAGTTTCTGAAATCAAACTCCCAATGATTGACTAGCCGCCGAGATATAATAGAACTCTCGACGCCCTCATTGGGAAATAATGTACTATCCAAGCTTTTTTTTGTTTTTTTTTTTAATTTTGATCTAAATAACCTAAAATTTAGAACATTATTAAGCAAATCAAATACATAAAGAACAAAATGTATTCACATGCAAATAAAAAAACAAAAACAAAGTTGACAATATCCTTTATTACACAAAAGAGAGAAAATTGGCAAAGATGGTCTACAAAACGAATATGTCTTGACGAATACATAGAAGAAAGTGTGATGACATCTCCAAATGGCATCTCCAACAACATCTCCAAACAACATCTCCAAAATAGTTGTTTATCTACAATTACATTAATTAGAAAACATTTTTGTATATATGAAGACTAAATGTAAAAAGAACTCTCAACCCCTCATATGAAAACTAATCTTAACCCACTCCACATAACATTCAAAATTCATTAATTTCCACAAATAAACAAAAGTCATAAGATGAATCCTATAATCCTATAAAATAAAGAAAATCGATACACTCCCAAGACTACATGTTCTCAACCTTAAACCTCCACAAATACACAAAAACCACAAGTTGAACTTCAGAAGAAAGATAACTAATCTCAACCCATTCCACACAACATTCAAAATTTATTAACTTCCACAAACAAATAAAAGTTATAAGATGAATCCTACAATTCTACAAAATAAAGAAAATCAACAAACTTCTACATGTTCTCAACCTTAAACCTCCACAAATACACAAAAACCACAAGTTGAACTCCAAAAGAAAGATAACTAATCTCAACATGTCCCACACAACATTCAAAATTCATAAACTTTCATAAACAAACAAAAGCCATAAGATAAATTCTACAATCCTACAATATAAAAAAATCAGCATACTTCCAAGACTACATATTCTCAACCTTAAACCTCCACAAACACACAAAAACCACAAGTTGAACTCCAAAAGAAAGATAACTAATCTCAATCCATCTCACACAACATTCAAAATTCATATTCTTCCACAAACAAACAAAAAATTCCAAGTTGAACTCCAAAACAAGTATAACTAATCTCAACCCACCCTACACAACATTCAAATTTCATAAACATCCAGAAACACACAAACTCCAGAAAACACATCAAAATCCAGTTGTTTGGCTACCATAATTGCAGGATAGCCATTAGTAAGACATAACTACTTTGCTACCATAACTGAAGGATAACAATATATTAGCGACTAGATAATGAAGTAATCATATATAACAATTCTAACAACATGTCAAACGATTTGTTACTTCATCCATTTAGAATTTTGATATGCATCAACTTCCCTAAAAAGTTCAAGAACGAAAATTGCAAACAATCAGGGTATAGTTCATTACTTGCTTCAGCCATTAAATCCTAAATAAGTTTGTGGTATCTCTTTCTCGACCATTAGAGGATATTTTATTCTCAATCCCTTCTTCATTTGCGTCTTTGTTTTCAATTGAAACTTGTAGATCGTTTATAATATTCAACATTTTATTTTCTTTCACAACATTACATTCTATGTTAGTTTCTTCATGATTATGTAATGAATAAGTTGTATGACATTCAAAATCTCTAGCTAAGCTGATTGGCTCTCCATGATAACCCATTCACAGTATGAGGGAGATATTTCATATATTAGTAGATGTTGCTCCACACCCTCTAATGATTCCCACATTGAATTCATATAATTCTTGCATGGGCATCTTGTTCATCCGAAATCATTAACATGAAACTTCATCACTTCTAAAAATTGGGATACTTCTTCTCTACACTCGACCGATAACTTATTTCTAAGTTTTATCCATTCTTTATTCATCCTTAAAAATAAATCTTTTTTTACCCAACTTATAATCCAAAATAAATTATAACCTGTGTTGTGTAGATAAAGAATGGTGGTTAGCTTTTAGAGGCTTATATATACTCATAGAAATAAGAATAGAATTATAAGAGACATATGGATGCGTTTCTCAACTACAAATGTTTAACTTTCAGACAATTTATTAATAAGTCAAATTGTGCTCAACATTGCACATTTCACATAGACTCATCAAACTCATCTTTCAAACCTACAACAGACTCCCACAAAAAGAAGCCAAAATTCCATCGTTCATAATCACAATCCAGAACTCAACTATAACTTCTTACAAACCAAAAGAGAGATCTAAGAATTGCTCAATTAGAAAACCAAAGTTATTCTAAATGCCAATAATTTCCTTTTTTAAGCTCAGGCTCAAGCTCAAGTTCAAGCTCAAATTGATTCATTATCACAACTAGCCTTAAGGTTCCCTTAACTCAAAGCCCAAATCATAGGATTTTTTAATCTATAACAATATTACCTAAAAAACAGTTCATACAACTCATAAAATTGATTCAAATAGAGAGAAATTACCTGAAGTAGGCGCTTCACGGCGGAGGGGAGACGTTTGATGGTAGAGGATGGAGGGGAGGCGTTCGACGGTGAAAAATCATCTTTTTCAACGGCAGAAGAAGGTGTTTGACTTGCTCTAAAGATAACATTTGACGGTGGAAGAAGGCATTCCACGACGACGTTCAACGCAAATCGATTTTTGATCGACGGAGCAAAGGGAGAGGCAGAAGGGATGAAAAGCAAGAGCGGGGGGGGCGGGGGGGGAAGAAGAGAAGTAGAGTCGAATATTTCAGATCGCTTATTTAGCGTTATAACTCCTGATGCGTACTATATATCATTGGGAATTAGTACCTAAACTCCCGACGAGCATATAAAATACCTTCAGTGAGTTAGGTCATATGTAAAGTAAAACCCAGCGTGTACTCTCCGACGAAATTGAAATGGCGTCGAGAGTTATGCGTAACTCCCGACAGGTAACTTACCCGTCGGGAGTTAGGTCATGACTCCCAACAAAATGTAACCAACATCGGGAGTGATAAGTAACTCCTGACGATTTTTGTATGACATCTAGAGATAGTATATCTCCCAACGATTGAACTGCCGATGGTTGTGTTTAGCGTCTGGATATCTCTTTTTCTTGTAGTGTATGATATTAAGTCCTGTAGACTTAATTAAAGATTTTGAAAAAGAAAACAATATTTTGCCAGGGGAGCAAAATTGATAATTGATATACTTTATTCTCTTGTAAATAAAAGAGAAGTTTTGTAAATTTGGAAGGTATACGTTATAATATATCATCAAGAAAGATTGATAATAAGAATGACATATGATATTTATATACTATCTCTATTGTCTTCCATGGGAAGTGCATGTAGAAAAGTTATGTATTTCCTTCTAAATTGTATTCACTATATTTAGGTAGTTGAAATATATGCAACAATGAACCTGAAGTTCATTGATCCAAATATATTTTCCTTTGACATGATGAGTCATTTTGGTTCAATAGTGAAAATAATTATAGAGAATATACATTGACATCCATTGAGAACTAGAAGATTCTTCCATCTAATAAATTCTCATGGTGTCGTGTTCTAAAGAGATTAATTATCAAACTCTCACTAACTAAAATTGAAATTGAACCTTTCTTACTTTCGGAACACATTCATGCTTTTATGATTTTTATTGTCACATATATACTTATTATTTTGTTTTGATAATGCTAGTGAGTTTGCATCCCAAATATTTGATAATTGATCGGGATAAGTGTTAAACATCATGTAGCTTATGTTCAACTAGCAAAACTTCTAGATCTGTATGAGATCATGTTATTGTGTATACTCAATCAATGACTAATGAACTTATGTCCATATGTTAAATATATTTCATCAAGATATGCAGTAAATGTTTAAATTGTTTCACAACAACAATTAAGATGATGGAGCAATTAAAATCCATGTTGAAATGATTTTACATCAATTAATTACTATGAACCCCTAACAGATGGATTGTTTACTACACAATTTATATGTTATTAACGAGACAAATTTTTCAACGTTAAGGGGAAGAGTTAAGGAAAAGTTGGAAACATAAATTAAATAAAATACTTTGAACCCCTGACGGGTGGATTATTTACTACACAATCTAATTGTTATTATATGTCATGACAAGAAAAAGATGGAACCATACTTAAATAAGTTGATAACATTTTTGCATACAATGTTGCTCACGATATTCTTTATGAAACTGAGTATAATATACTCAGATATATTAAAAATGTCGTGACATAGAAAGGATTGACTTATGTGGAAAGAAACAATCCAATAGAAATAAATTCATTTTTCAAATCGTAAGAACCAGTAGTCTAAGCATTAAAGAATGTCAAATATGTGAGATACAAGTGAGTATTTGTAAGAAAAATAAATAGAATAGGGTCGCAATATATAAATCGAGACAAGTTCCACAATAATTCTCGCAAAGAACTGGTATTGATTATGAGGAGACATACTATCCTATAGTGGATACAATACCATGATATATTTAATTTATCTAACTGTACATAAAAAGTTTAACATGCATCTTATAATGTAGTTATTGTACATTTATATGAATCTTTTACTAATATATCCCTAAAGGATTAAAGGTACCAAAATAATATAAATAAAATATT
>NC_052349.1:31995000-32026821 GCF_009727055.1 Benincasa hispida | reverse complement strand
TTGACGATTTGAACAGAAACTTCTGAAGAGATTTCAAAGGCAATAGAGTTTCTTAAGAAAGAAATTAAGATGGTAAGTTTTGCCTTAGCTTGCAAATAAAGCATAAAGCAAATGAAATTGCATCAATTTGTACATAAAAGATCTTATATGGACTAGTTCCACCATTGAACATTTCTTGATGGTTCACTCATTTGGTGTGAAAATTTATATTATCTGATATCATAAATATAATTAAAAACTTTAGGTTCCAAGAAACCATAATTTTTAGAAAATAAGTGCATTTATATTTTTACTAGTTTATACGCTACCTATCGTAGCATAAATATAATATTCCTCTAAAGAAAGATATTATAGTAGAGTTAAACATATGTTATGTTTTTATTTGAGAATTAGTTTATATGGATTTATTTTATTCTCATAAATCTAATTGTGATCTAATTGATTGTGAAGATGCAAGTTACTTATCTAACCCATTAGAAGTAGATCTTAAATAGGTTACTTAGTACATAGAGAAGATTGTTTATATCATGGCAGCTTATGAAGCAGATCATAACAACTAAAATCATGTTAAAATCTTGATGATATACGGGGCTTGCTAATAGTGTTCTTACATGAAGATGATAATGCATAAAGTACCAACATCACTATTCAATGATTTTCTTCAAAAGATGACTTGGGAGACTTATTGACGAAGGTGTTACCTGCAACAACATTTGAGAAATTAAACACACAACGTTTGTATATTACAACCAAAAGTATCAAGTGATGTTTTCATGAGGGAGAGTAAATATGTTGCACTCTTTTTCCCTTGACTATGGTTTTGTCCCACTGGGTATTCCTAGCAAGGTTTTTAATGAAGCTATTATTAAAGTATATGAATGATGTGCTCTTTTTTCTTCACTAGGTTTTTATCCCATTGAATTTTTCTTAGTAAGGTTTTAACAAGGCATATATTCTATATATTATGGACACCTAAGGAGGAGTATTATAAATATGATAATTATGTAGATGTCCATACATAACCTCCACCGGTTAAAGCTCATCAATTAACCTCTCTAGTTAATTCCATAATTATCTTGTCTCCTCTTTATTTTTCATTCTTGTAACCACCATTCTCAAAACCCTATAAATAGAGGTTGTAGAGAAATGGGTTTTGTGTGAGCAAGTTTAAGATGATAATGGAAAAAACCAACATTCCATTTTAGTGTTTTTCTTTTTTAAATTTTCCAAAATAATTTCAAAAATAAATTTGAATTCTAAAATTGAAAAAAGTATTAATTTTGCAAAATTAATTTCATAAATTAATTTTCTTAATAAAATTAATAAATAATTGTTTAAACAATTTAAATAATTCTTATTAATTTAATATCAAATATTAAAGTAATTTTACACAAATCCACATTCATATATTTAAATCATATTTAAATATTTATTCTCCTATTCCGTTTAAATATTAAAATTAAACGTGTAATTATATCTCATATAATTACTTATTCCCTTAATTCTAATTTGAACGTTTCAAATTAACTTATCACGTTACTCTAAAGTTAATCCATTTACGAGCTAGTAGGGGACCTCGCAGACCTACAGATCATGGGCTTCAATGATCCGAGATTAATTGACTAAACTCATTACCTCGAATTAACCCTCATTCGTTAACTAATGGGCCCTTCCACTAAAGCCCATAGTTTTACTCTTCTCATTGTAGATATATTATGTCCACATGATTTAACCATAATTAATAAGTCTACCCTTCACAGGTTATTCGTAATAATTTATGGGTCAATGTCTGTTTTACCCCCGAGATTACGTCTTGTTCCTTAAGTTCCTACTGATCCTCTAATGAACAATTGGTTTGTGATCCAATCACTGAACAAAAATTCTCTCAGCCCAGTGAGAGGGTGTGGCCCTTTGTTCAAGACCTGGATTCAGACTTGAGAGAACAACCTTTCTCCAATCCCTAAATCGAATAAGCGTTAATTTCGTCTTGCACCCTATGTCCCCAGTTATCTATTCAGTCTTACCCCTGAAATGGGAGACTTATTGAGCCAACGTTGTTGAGCCAACCCTCACCTATGAAAATCTAAGGATAATCCCAAATAAACAAGAGTTCATAGTTAGCTCAGAATTAAGATCGAGTTGCCTAGGTCATCTAAGTGAAATAGTCAGACTTATACAGTAAACAACGTTATAAAGTAAGAGTGACTTATTTCCTGGTTCGATCTTATGCAAACTCATTGCATAGGATGCTCTCACTTCTCATGTCATAACATGTACAAATTAGGATCGTTTCGTTTGTAGCACTTTACAACTCTTTGTAACAACTACAGAGTAGGCCGCATCCAATAGTATTACCAGAATAAGGCACCTAACCTTATTCATATACTATAGATCATTTTGACTATTTACTCGAACTTGATCCATTTTTATGTCTCCACATAAAGTTCAAGTACTCATGTAATAGTCATGGGTCTTAGTTTATTGGATTTAAACTTTTATATATGCAATTTATAAAATCAATAATAAGTTTATTGACTATAGAAAATGTTTATCTTTTACAAACTGCGGGTTTTAGGACATAAAAACCCAACATAATATTGCTAAGAACTAAATTGATCTTAATTTAGGTTCTTTGTTTTCTTTTGTAGCTGTTGGAGAATCTTGTGTATGCGAAGAAGTCAACAACCTGAACTAATTCTTGTAGATCCAGAGATTGAACGAACCTTAAGAAGAGTAAGAAGGAACCAGAGGGTTGAATTCAACGCCATGGGAGACCAAGTGGGAGCTTCTAGGACTATTCGAGATTACTTCCAACCAGCTATTCCTACGATGTAGACTGACATTACAGAGGCCCCAATAAATGTTGAACCTAAACCTATTTCAAATGGCGAGGGACCTTGCATTTAGAGCAACTCCACATGAAGATCCACATAAACATATTTGTTCTTTCCTGGAAATTAGTGGAACAGTAAAAATAAATGGAGTCCCTTATGATGCTATTCTTGTAAGATTGTTCCCTTTTTCTGTGCAGAACAAGGCAAAGGATTGGCTAGAATCACTGGCAATAGGAAGTATAATTACATGGGATGAGTTGGCTCAAGCTTTTCTCACACAAGTTCTTCCCTCCTGCGAAAACTAGTAGATTGAGAACGGAGATGGCAACTTTTAGAACGAGAGAGGATGAGCAGCTACTTAAGACATGGGAGCAATATAAGGAGTTGCTGCGAAAGTTCCCCCAGCATGGATATCCTGACTAGCTTTAAATCTAGTTGTTGACTAGTACGATGGAATCCATCTTGGATGCTGCAGGAGGTGGATCAATTTTTTCAAAGACTGCTGATACTGCTTAGGTACTATTGGAGGATATGGCTGCCACGAGTTATAACTAGCCATCAGAGCAGTCCATATCTAGAGTAGCAGGACTTCACGAGCTTGATGTGATTGGTGCTTTAAAGGCATAAATGGCGTCTTTGACTAACGCCACTAGTCATCTGTCTATAGGTACTCGACCATTGGTTTGCAATGAAACTTCATCATGGGAAGGACCTAATCCTGAGCAAGCTAATTATATGCATCAAGCCAACCAATTTCAAGAATCACATCATAATTCGTATCAGACGCATTAACCTACCCATTATCATTTAGGTTGCGCCATCATGAAAACTTCTCATATGCTAACACTAAAAAAGTTTACAAGCTCCTCCAAGTTTTTCTGCTTCTAAGTATCATGTTGAGAAGAAACCGTCGGTGGAGGCTTTACTTGGAGATTTCATCAACGAATCAAGGAAAAGATCGAATTTCTTGGAGAGCACTGTAACGAGCCATGGGAAAGCCATCCAAAACCTTGAAGTTCATGTTAGCCAGATAGCTACCACACTGAATACCATGAATAAAGGCGTTTTCCCTAGTTGTACAGAGAAAAACCCCAGGAAGAATGTAAAGCACTAACTCTGAGAAGCGGGAGGAATGTTGCATCCGGTGATAGATTAGACAGAAGAAAAAGTTGTACTCAGCCCTGTAGCTAGTGACGTGAATGAAGGAAAAAATGATGATGTTCTTGTATCACCCAAATCAGGGAGTAGTTCTGAACCTTTACCTGTTGTGCTTAATAAAATCTCTTATCCCCAACGTTTTCAGGAAAAAAATTGAATGATCAGTTTGGAAAATTCTTAGATATCTTTAAAAAAAATTTCACATTAATATTTTGTTTTCTGATGCTTTGGAACAGATGTCGAACTATGTGAAGTTCATGAAGGAAAGGTTGTCGACGAAGAAGATATTTAAAAAATACGTGACTGTGAGTTTAACTGAGGAGTGCAGTGCCATATTGCAGAAAAAGCTACCTCGAAAATTGAAGGATCTTGGGAGTTTCACTATCCTCTGCACTATAGGGAATCTAACGGTAAATAGAGCTTTATGTGATTTTGGGCCCTCAATTAATCTGATGCCTTTATCTTTGTATAAGAAACTGGATATAGGGAATGTACAACCGACGACTATATCATTGCAACTAGTAGATCGTTCTCTCCCCTACCCTCGTGGTGTAGAAGAGGATGTTCTAGTCAAAGTTGGTGATTTCATCTTCCCAACAGATTTTGTGATTTTAGATATGGAGGAAGATTCGGAAATTCTCATTATCCTTATAAATCCCGAACCCTACGTTTCCTACTTAAATATGTTAATTAGTATTTTAAGTAGGTTTAAGTATGAGTTATGCTATATTGTAGGGAAAAGGTTGAAGAATGAGAAGAGTGAAGAAGGAAAATTCTAAGTGTTGATATGTATGGCCTCGGGTAGCTATGAGTTTGGCCTAGAAAGTGGGGAATTTGACTAAGTATGGGAACTAGGCATGGATGCCATGAGGCGTTGGTGAGAGGACTTCGTAGGCGATGGCCTTATCATTGGAGGTTAGGTGAGCACCTAGAAGAGCTAGCCTTGTTGACTAAGTGTTGGTCGCATGAGGATTCCAAGCGATGGTAAGTGGTGCATAGCAAAGCAAGACATAGGCAATGGCATGGCTGAGCGATGACATGAGTGTGTTGTCTAGGCGATAGCATGATGCTAGGCAATGACAATGTAAGCAAGGGAAGCCAAGGCAAGAGCCTTAGGCAAGGTGATGGGACAGGGCATGCGTTGGTCTTGAGGTAAGCGACCAAGGAGTGTGTGATGGCAAAGAAAGTGAGCTATGATGGTAGATGTTGATGTTAAGTAGCTATGCATTGGTGATTAAGGGGAGATAATCAACTTAACCACCATTTTAATTGGCCAGTTGTCTTGATCAAGTGAGTTAACCTCACGTAGTAGGCAAGGTGGCAGCTCAATGGTTTGAGCAATCTACTTAAGCTATTGAGGTGATTCCAAAGCCATCTAAATGCAAGTCTAGTTGATGAAATAGGGTTGTCAAAAGGAAACTCCAAAGGAATTGAGCTGGAATCTGAAGAGTTTGCAGGAAGAACATGCTCTCGGATGAATCTGGGCCAGTGATGAAGGTTTTATGTTTCCGACCAAACTACGAGGAATTCTAAGCTTAAATTTTAGGGTATGCATGTTAAGACAATTTTGAACAAGTTTGTAGAAGAAAATTTTCTAAGAAAAGGTCTAGAAAATAAGTTAATGAATTATAATTTGAATCCAAAATTTTTGAACAAGCAGGCAGCTGCTTGAGATGAACAAGTAGGCAGCTCAATGGTTGACGTGCGTGCAAGGGAAAAAATGAGCACCAACGTGCGTTAAGTTGAGTGTGGGGCTAGGAATGTAAGTGTGGAAGACTTGAATGCACAAAGCTAGGGCTGTGCGATGATGTGTGGCCATTAGAGCGCTTAGTCATGCGATGAGTGCAAGTGTGATGTGCGTTGAAGTGTTGATTGCCGCATAGCCAAAGTTTAAAACCTAAAGAAACTTCTAAGTGTTCAATGCATAGTAAGGTGGGTGTTGGAAGGTAAAACCAATGGGTTAAGGAAAATGTGAGCTTAGTTATGTAAGTTAGTCTAAAAAAGGGAAACCATTGCTAGTAGCTAAAGCATGTTGTTATGTCCATAGGGTTGACACCAATAGGAGAAGCTTATCAACCCTAGGAGGATTTCCCAAAGGCGTGAGTGACTACAAATGTTTTCTAAATATTTTAGTGATACATGATTTATTGGAAGTTTATTCCCATGCTAGTTTATTTTACAAGAAAGTTCCAAGCAAACCAATTTTCTAAGTTATGAACACATGCTAGTTTACAAAGTTTATGAAACATGTTTTCAATTGTGTTGATTAACGCATGTTAGTTTTAAAAAGAAAGTATTACACCATGTTTAAAGTAGTAAAGTATTCATTTATTTGAAGCATGCGTTAGATGTTTATGCTTAAGAGACTTTGATGCTTAAAAACCAATTTATGCGATTATGTTTAAGCACACATGTTTCAGTGAATGAGTTTTATGTTTAATAAGTTAAGCTCGATATTGAAGGACCTAGAGAAGGTATTTGAGCAGCAATACCTAAGGTATGACGATACTTAGTTATAACCACATGCACGTAGGTAGAATTGATGTTGAAGGATTGAGCAAAAGAGTTCTTTCTCAACTAAGGATATGTTTAGCTATGCTTTCAGATATGAAATGTTTTTAAAGTGTTATGTACGAGTTTGGTTGGCCAATATTCAGTTTTCTAGTTTTCAGATTTAAGCATGAGAACCATGTTTTTATTAAGTCACTCACTGGGCTGGTAGCTCACCCTATTTTAAATGTTTTCTCTTCCCCAGGTAGCGATCAACTCCCCAGAAGGTAATTATGTTGCTGCTCTACCACTCAAAGACTCTATCTCGGAAAGAAGTCTAGGTGTTTGTGTTGGGGTTGATGCCCTAAAGTCTCGTGTTCTGTAGTTTGTAAACAGTTTGTATGAACGCTTATTATGTATAATATATGATATTTACTTCACTTCTTGTTTTTTCTCATATGGATGTTTTATTTGCTTTACCACAAACCAATAAACTAAAATCTCTGGTTGTTTTTATTTAACTTAAGCATGTATGCGGTGACATACAAGTGGATCATGTCTTAAGTGATAACCAAAATGGTCTGTAGTATATGAACAGAGGAGGGAACCTTATCCTGGTAATGCTACGGATGCGGCCCCTTTGTGGAATAGTTACAAGTGTTGTGACTTGTCACAGATGGGTTGATCTTGATCATTCGTGTAGGGGACATGCGAGTGGGGATGTCCTATAGAAAGATTTTGTATAAGACCTGACCACGAAGTGTTAATGTCTTGTTATATAACTTCGTTCATGACAGACACTTCACTTCACTAGGATGACCATAGGTAACATGACTTTAATCCCGAGTGAGTTAGGAACTCCTGCCATTGAGGGCAGTCCTTGATTTGCATGGGTGCGAGTGGCCAGGCTGCTGACTCAAACCAACCACTTTGAGGATTCATCCCGAGAGTTCACTCCTTCCCCAAAGCAGGGGTAAGTAGATAGATAACTCTTTTAAGGGCTGATTCTAGGGCCTGAACGATGTGGAGCCACACACCTTCTCATGACCCGAGAGGTGTTCACACATAGTTGAATTATATTGTATTGTTCATTAAAGGGATCAGTGGTACTTAAGAAGTGAGATGTAATTAAAGGGGCAAAACGATAAATTGGCCCAACTGTACTTACGATCATCTGTGAAGGGTTATCGTACTCATGATTGGTTATATCCGATGGACACAAGAATATATCTGTGGTAAGAAGAGTTTAGCTGTCGGTCTTTAGTAAAATGTCTGACAGTTAACAGATGGTGGGTCTCATGGCTAAAGAGTTTAGTCAGCTATTCACCTACCGTTGGAGCTTCGTGATGTAGGTTCAAAAGGTCCCCTTAGTAGCTTGGATATAAGTTGAGAATCAGTTTTGCGGTCAGTTTGAAATGTTCAAATTGACAAGAGAGAGTTCGATTATAATGGAACTGGTTAATTATATATGATATGATTGACTAAATGTATGAGATACATTATTTTGGAGAAAATTGGATATAAATATGATTTATATCAAGTAGAGGAGAAAACACTATAGTTGATATATGATATCAAACTATAGGTTAAGAATATAATATAATTATATTCATTATTTTATTAATTGGGCGGTTATGAGATAATTGGCCGAAGTTTTCTCTGAATTCGTGCGACAGTGGGAAGTTCAATTCAGTTCTAGTAACTGAAGAATAAAATGAAAATAGTTTTCATTTTGCTAAATACACGCTAAATTGCTCACAGTGTGATAAGTATTGTATTGCTTAGTGTTGAGAGCCTATACGATAGGATCCGCCTACTAAACGATCGCACACCTACACTTTCCTAAACGATTACCCGCGATTTCTTAAATGATCGCTTATCTTTACTAGACGATCGCTTAGCGCCTGAGCGTAACTAAACGATCACTTACCTTTTCATAGACGATCGTTTAGCAATTATTACACGATCGTGTACCCCGCTCTAAACGATCAAGCACCCAACTATACAATAGTCTTCCCATTCTCCCATTGCTTGATCGTAGTACACGATAGCCTCTCCTCCTCCCCTCTACCAATTCCATCAAAGTCCACCCTTTGGATTCTCACTCCGAGAATACTGAGGGCTTCGAGTGGTGGTGTCGTCCCTGTTGCCTTTTGTTCGTGCGCCGTTGTTTGTGTAGACGACCGTGGTGTTGTTGGGCGATTACTTGCTGGATGAGAAAGAGTGAGAGGAGTTCGTTCACGGTGAGACCGAGATTTGTGAAGAAAGTCTTCAACTGGTAAGTCCTCGATCTCTTGTATTTAATCTTTTAAAGCATGCCAATAATTTTGTGTTTTTCAATGCATATCTATATGTTAGAATGTGTGTGAAAATTCTGTCACAGTGAATTCGAAATATCCTCTTCCAGTCATAGGTACTCTTGTATAAGAGTTCCTTCAGTTTGTTCTATAGATATTTGTGCACATGTCCTGTTTATATAGGGACTAGTTTAGCATATTGGGGCTCACTGGATCTTGTGGTGTATGTAAGTTGTATATGTGTGTATGAGGAACCCTATTGATGTTAGAAATATTTGAAGTTCTGGTTGATCTGTTCAGTATGTTTATAAATATGTTTATATTCCAGGGTTTCTAAGCAGGTTAGTTAGACAGTAAGTGTTACAAAAAGGTGGTAATTGCTGTTGTCACATTCCCTTTCAAGTTAAGAGGGTAATCTGGAAGGGGATGTGACAATCCTTGGCTGCCCGTTTTTAGCCACAGGTAGGGAATTGATAGATGTCTATGAAGGTAAGCTTATACTTCAGGTGAACGATGAGGAGGTAAAGCTTAACATTTTTTGTTCTCTGAAGTCCACTAAGCCTGTGAGCACTTGCCAAGAGATAAATGGAGTAGATGGTAATGATGCTCTAGAAAATGGTGAAAAAGTGGAACAACTTCTTGGTAAGAAAAATGATAAAGAAAAAGTGGTCGTTCCTGGAAAATCTCTCGAAGATGGTACGGTAAATTTTCTTGATTACGTTCATAAGGGGGATATAGAGCTCACTGATAAAGGTAAAATAGATTATTCATTTACTGGCGATTGCAATTTTGCTAACTTTCTTTGTGAATGCTAGTGTGGGCAGAAATGGTTGATTTCAAGTGTTTCAGTGCATGGAATAGTGAAGCCCCTTGGAATCCTGCTTGACTGGGAGGCCCTGTCTAGCTAAAGACATTAAACTAAGCGCTTCTTGGGAGGCAACCCAAGTGTTTTAGTTGTTATTTCATTTGTTATTTGGTTTTTTTTTTCTTTAGGATAGAAAGCTATCCCATGTTATTTTCTTTGATCCCCAGGACTGTGATGATGCCCAAGTACTTCCAAGTACCAGTCCGCCAACCAAATCCGTAGATCCCCGCTCATGCATAGGCTTGTATCACTCATCTATTATGTGGTTGCTTTATTTGTCATGCATTGGAGACAATGCATCTTTTTAAGTTTGGGGTGAGGGGCGTACTATGTGCTTGGTACTTGTGCTAGTATGCATGCTTGTTTGAATTGAATGATTTATGCATGTTAGATGTTGATTTTGAGGTTTATGAACAAAACTTTTGATTTTTTTTTTCTGAAAAAGAGTTGATTTTGGTTAGGAATAATACCTAGACTGATTGAATTGTGTTCTCTGGATGCTTGTTCTTATGATGACGGTTGATGAATCGCTCTTGATGTATGCCATGCTTTAAAATAGAAATTGGATCACATAGTCCTATTTATTCTGAGCACGAACCACTTTAACTTAGAACATTTAACCGAACAAGGAATTAATTCGAGTCAATTTGTTTGTTATCTCGAAAGGCCCCACTGGTTAGAGAGTGTCTTGCATGATGATTGGTAATTTGATACTGAGGGAGGTAAAAAAAAGAGAGATTGTTTTTTCCTGAAAGAAAAGAAAAAAGTGAGCTTAAAAGAACATCATTCTGAAAAAAAATGTGTGAAAATAAAACTTGTAATGTGTATGCATGGATGAGGATAAAAAGAGTTGTCGTTCTTGTGACTAGTTAGGATGTCTGGGAATTGACTAGGTACGAGTCCCTACAGTGTGTTTGTGTGAAAACTAGTTCTTCTAGGCAAAATGATGCAAGTTAGAGGCCCCTTTAGAGTGAGTATTACAGACACCTTAGTTGATATATTATTTTTTTTAGTGTGTCGATGCTTGATAATTGGTGATTGAGCCAGATAAGGGGAAAACTAATGAAACTTGATCAAATCTTAAGTCAGTTAGTGAGTTCTGTATTAAAAGAGGGGTCATACACACAGGGGATAAAAAGTTTTGGCTTTAGAAACTCTCAATGATTAGGATGTTTATGAATTTTTCTGTCGAAAAGTGCTGCATGTGTTGAAAAGTTGATGAAACTTAAGTGAGAGGATGCATGCCTAGAATCTTAGTATTTCAGTATTTGTTATTCTTCCTATTTTGTGTTTCTTTCCTTCTTTCCTTTGCTCGGGACTAGCAAAGTTTTAAGTTTGGAGTTTGCTTTCAATTTTAGAACTATTATTGCTAGTTTTGTTTGGTTTGATGTGGTTTGTTGAGTGATTTAAAAGAACTAAACATTAGGAGCAAATTGGGTGATAATGATTAAAACCCAGGGCAAAATTCCAGATTTGAGTATCTAAGGGTCAACTATGAAATTAGGAAGGAACCAATGACCAAAAGTGAAGAAAAGAGGCCGAATTTGGAAGTCAATTCAGGGGAGCCAACGTTGAATTTGTGTTGCAACACTACAAATGGCACACATGTACTACATGGATTTCAGCGTTGCAATGTTGAACTATAGAGTTGCAACGTTGAACTAAAGCGTTGCAATGCTGCGATGCTTTTATAAAAAGAACAATGTGCCGTCAGACAAAGCAAGGAGGAAAATTTCAACAGAGGGTTGAAGAATTCGATTGGGAATAGAACCGAGAGCTTTTTGGAGTGTTTTTGGACAGAACGTGACTAGAAGGCATAAAGATCGATCTGAATGTGAATCCTTGTTGGAGATCAATCCGAAATTCGTTGGCGAAGTTCAAGAAGATCATGATTGGGATTCGATTACGGTAGAGTGAGATTGTTTCTTTATGTCTTTAAGTTATTTTGTCTCCATGATGAATTATTTTTGTTTAGGGATTGATATTTGTGAAATCATATGTGGCTAAACTCTAAATTCTAGGATAATGTTAGATTTTTGGGTTGTTTCAATGGATTTTTGACATTGTGATTGATAAATTATTGCTTAGATTTTTAAACTATTTGTTCTTAATGCTTTTGGTTAACTGGCCATTAATTAATTGATCTAGGGTTAATTAAATTGCTTGAGAAAGAATTTAATCTACTAAACCTAATAATTAAGATTGTCATTCGAGATTGCATGAGAATGAATCAAGAATAATAAAAGGTGTAACTTAAAGGTTTTAATGTAACACTAGTTTAAGTAATAGAAGAGATTCGAGTTCATAAACTAGGGTTAGAATGGAATGAGCTTGAGAAATGATTTCCTGAATTTAGAACTTCTAGCCTCAACTTATCGTTATTAATCAATTGCATGTTAAGATCCATTGTAAACCCTTAATTAAACAACACCCTAGGCTTGTTCTCGTCTGATTTGTCTCTTATGTTTAGTTGTTACTTGCATTTAATTATTGCTAAAAAAAATCATCTTTCGGTCACCTAAATAAAATTGATGAGGAACTACAATAGCTAAGCTTAGGATAAATTATTCACGCCGGTCTCTGAGAACGATACCCGATTCAATTGGAATTTTATTACTTCGATACATACGCTTGTGTCGCGTAGCACGCATCAATGCTCTACTCGTCAATTAGTTTGCATTTTTTTTTATTGCGAATTTGGAGGTAGGCTCCATTTGTCAGTATGGATGCAAAACTCAAGTAAACAAAACCAAAGGTAATCAAATGGGACTCACTTTTCATATTACCATTGATTTATTACCTTTTCACTGAGTAAACGTGGCCTAAACTCTTATAAATTGTCTATGGATAACTACATGATAATGTAAGGTCACATGGACTAATTTAATTACCAAATTCGAGAACAACCCAGAGACGTTTTATAGAAGTTTGATGTCCATTTTTTTAAGGTACTAAGGTCCCGTTTGGTAACAATTTGGTTTTTAGTTTTTGTTTTTGAAAATTAAGCCTATTTCATTTTCATTTCTTACAATGATTTGCATCTTTCTTAACTATAATGGTTGTATTCTTAGCCAAATTCCAAAAACAAAACAACATTATGAAAACTACTTTTTTTAGTTATCAAATTTTGGTTTGATGTAGTGTCCACGGACTTAATTTTAAAAAACAAAATGATTACCAAACGAGGCCTAAAAGATTAGTGTCAATTTAAAGTATTGGTCTATATTCAAGGTAAGAGAACAACAAATGAAATAATGATTGATATTGTCTTGTATCTATTCGTTACTTTCTTCTTATTCTTCATCCATCCCATAATACTAACATTCAGCAAGTAATCACAAAATAAAGTTCTGAAATTTTGTTGTCTCTCTTTCGTGGTTTTCTTCAAATTTGCTAATGGCAAGAGAAAAACTTTATCAGAAATAACTTCAAAAGTCTCACAATTAACACTTTTTTTCTGTCTTTCCCAACCAATATTTCGAGATTCAAATAAAATTTTTCTTCTTTTCATCGCACATCCAAACTATTGATTTTTGTTTTACTTTATTGGTAGAATTTCAATTAGGACGAAAATCGAGATTGTATGAAATCTTTCCCAAATCTTACACAATCTTCTTCAAATTTTATATTCATAATCGAACTTAGTACATCTACATCTCACTTCCGCAAACGCCAAGAGAATCGATGTTCATGTTGAAATTGCATCATTCTTCTTGAGAATTTATGAATAGGAAAGTTACATCATTCCCTATTCTTAACCCAATTGCATATCGATGAAATTGAACTGAATGGCAAAACCAAACCAAACCAAAAATTCGGTTTTAATGAAGTTTCGATTCAGTTTGGTTTAAAACGATAAGATAACCAATTTTTTTGTTCAGTTCAGTTTTAGATTTAATCCGAATTTAAAACTGAACCAAACCGCTTATATTAGTTAAAATAAAGAACAGAATCAAATCAAACAAAACTGAGCCTTTTATATATATTATATATGTTTTTTAAAAGAACTGGACTATTTATGTTAGTTAAAACCGATTCAAAAAATTTGTATATTTCTTATTTTTTGAAAAATTATATTAAATATTATATATAAAACCAAAACCGAATCAAACCAAACCACAAATTTTCAGTTTGGTTTTGAGAAAACAAACGATTACGTACGATTTGGTATTTTATTGTTTGATTCGATTTGACTACCAAGCAGCTAACACCCCTAATCAATATGACATGTGTACTAGTGCTATTGGGATGTTCTACTTCTATAGGCTTACATTCTTGATCCTACTAATTACAATTTTTTGGAAAAATTGGAGATCATGTTGAGATTGTTGAAACTATCGAGAAATCGGTTTTGAAATTTTAGAATCCTATAATTTGTGGGACTAAAGATTACACACAATCCTAGTCTCAGTCTTGACCGAGATTCCACCGAAAAAACCCAAAAAAGTTGATAAAGTTAAAATTTTATTTGAATCTTGGGATGATCTTTGCAAGCCAAAAAAAAAACTACTATAACAACTTGTCAAAATGGTGCTAATTATGAAGGATGTTGCGGTTATTCCTAACAATTTCCCTAATTATATAATATCTCAAAGTACAAAACTAAATATTAAATTTTCAATAATTAACTTAAAAATACTTGTTTGAAGAGTGATTTTGAATATATCATTTCAAAATCATTTCCAAACATATTAAAAAAAAACTTCAAAATTGCTTCTAACATGAACCTAATATACCTATAACATCCACCAATTTGAGAAAAATTCTCTATTTCTGTTCCACACAGGTACCCAAACCAGCAAGACGATTCATTTATCCATCGTGTCCTATCGACATAAGTTCCAAAACCATCAAGAAATGATTCTCATTAGTACAATGCATAAAGTTCAATTGCTTTAAACCAATCTGTCTATGGTTTGAAGTTCCCCGGTACCCCCCTGTCAAATATAAAATATCATACGGAAGACCAAAAATCGCTAATATCAACGGAGAGAAATCGGAAATGGGATCTTCTCCCTCTATATGAAAGACAACCACACACGCTCGCTCGCACACATGCGCACGTGCACTTTCAAGAAAAAGAAATTTTGCATTCACATCAATGAGGCAAGGACATGGAAAGAGTTCAAATAAAAGCACTGCCTCCAAGCTAACAAACATATTGATGACTTTACTTTTCCCAGGTTTGAATGAGTGTTTGGCCTAGCTCACGTGTACTTCTATTAATTAGAGGGCAGACACTCCCACAACATTTGGCATCCAAAACTCAGAATTGTTAGTATTCTACACAAATGGGTACTATAATTCGATCTCAGGGCTTCAAAGATATCTAGTTTTGCAACTTGTCCTCTAACCAATTAACCGACCTCGCAGTGAATCACCGTAGTACATTTGCAGAATCAGTGTACTTTTCCCCATGCTAAAAGGGAGTTATGATGTTCTTTTTCCAACAATAAATGAAGAGAAGAAACTCTCAAGGTTCCAATTCCAATACTGCGCCATTGACATGATTAGACAAAGCACAAGACAAATATGATGGGATGAGTATTCGAAATGGGGCAAAATCATCTGCATTTTGGGGACTTGAAACCTCGATACTATTGTTAGTGTGTCCTTCAAGATATATAAACTCAGCTATCTGAGATGGAAATCAAACCTTTTAGCACAAAGATCAAACAAGTTAATCGAAATTGTGAAGTCCTGACCAAGATTCTGCACTTGATGGCCCCAAAACTCCCAATTCCCTACTTCTCTAGCAATCTGAATGTGTCACATTGCATGTTTTATCAGCATGCTACAAACATTTCCACATGTTTAATCATCACACTCATGCTTCCTAGAAAAATCTCTTCAAAAGGCACTCCTCAACCTAGAATTGCTCAAGTTGTACAGTCATCACTTTCTCATGCCGATGCAATGTTGGTTTATTTATGTCATTTTGCATAGAAGCCTGCCATGAGTTGCTCCTTGCCCCGGTTACGACTCCAGGGTCACATTCATGGTCCAAAATGCCATTTTGGCATGGAGTTGAACATTGATTTAACCATAAAGAAAGGCAAAATGCACACTCTTGCAGAAGATAGCCAGCATTGAGCAAATGAATGTGTTGTATATCCAGACACAGAACAGAAACCAAATTCAAGCTCAATCCGGTTAACGGGAAACAATCAAATTGATCTTCAATTTCTATCTCACTTCCCAGTTCCCAATCCCCCTATTCTCAAAACATAATGGTAGCAAAAACCAGTGAAAACAATATCAATTTCCATCAAACTCATCATAATTAAGAAGCAGAGTCATAATTGACAATTTTAAACAGTAATGCCAGATAAAAGAAAAGTTGAACCTGAAGTCAATCGTATTTTTCTCTCCATGAATACACAAGAAAGAAAACCCATGACAATGCCAATGTAACATCCCCAACGACTTGTCGAGGCCAATCTCCGGCGAGATCCTCAAGCTTCCTCTCAAAATAAACTCTCCATATGGCCATAGCTAGGTGAAGCAACACGCAGCCTTTAGCAAAGAAGCTTTGGAACTCTCTATCTTTGACAAAAGCCACCATGAATAAAAGAAACCCAACAGTAAAGAGAAGCAAACCAGAGAAAGAATCAGATGTCTTTATCAGAAGTTGATCGTGGGGGCTAGATCCCTGCAGCTTGATTGCTGTTTCAGGGCCATGGCCAAACACATAGACCTCGTGGGAGTAAAACATCATCAAAGCTCCACAAGTTAAAGCAATCAGAGAATGAAGCATACAGATTAACAAAAACCCAGATGATGCCATTGATTTGATTTCCCTCTTATAGTTACTATTTCAAATCAGAAACAAATTAATAGTGGAGCAGCAATGGAGTCCCTTGAAGAAGTAAATCTCCAGGGAAAAGCACAAACCCAGGAATCAAAAGTACCCTGCCAGATCCAATGTGCGAATTAACAGCAAGAGGATGATGATCATGATCTGTCAAAAACCCTAAACCTCGGTCTCCACCCAGAAATCCCAAACCGTTGAACAAGCCCTTATTCCATCCCACGTTACACTGAGCTAAAATCGAACATCAACAGAGATCTCCAGCACGAACGAAACAAAAAAGTTTCACAAATTCAAGAATCTGGGGAAGGGGAAAAGAAAAACAACCCTCAATTTCCGATCGAAATCCTAAACTCGATGCAATTGATCGAACCCGAAATGGGTAGTTGGGAAAATCAGAGGGAGAATCAAGAGCAATAGGAAATGGAGATTAATGGAGCGCAAATCCATGAGGAATCTTTGGAATTTAAGAATAGATTGAGATTCAGAGAGATGGGAAGGAGAGCAGGGGATGTGCTTAACTGGCATAGGGATTGCTGCTTCCAGTGGCCATCTCCATTCCCATATCTTGTGCTGCTTCTCATGCGGAAAACGCCACGCTCCTTCAGTCAAATTTCTTGATTGTGGTGCTGCAGGTGCAAACCAAGTTGGTAGCAATGGGTTATTTTCGATTTCCAAAAATTTCATCCGCCATAATTTTTGGAGAAGATGATGGATGGAAAAACTTTAACCCATTTCAATTATCCGATGAACTTTCTATTTTAGTAATAGTAACAATTAAGCTTAAATTATTGATTTCGCCTTCCGTTTGCGTTACCCATCTATAAAAATTACCCATTCAATCTTAAGAATGCACTCGACGGCATAACACTCGAAAGTCAAACGTAAATATTGTTTCTTCCTTTCCCCTCCCTCTTTTATATCTCAATTCTTAATTCTAATAGTGACACTTTTTCGGGTAATTAATACGCGAATGTAAATCTTCTTTCTTTCTCTTGCTTCTTAACACTCAAACGTAAATCTTGTTTTTTCCTTTTCCCTCTCTCTCTCTTATATTTCAATTCTTAATTCTAGTAGTGACACTTTTTCGAGTAATTAATACGCGAATGTGAATCTTCTTTCTTTCTCTTGCTTCTTAACACTCAAACGTAAATCTTGTTTTTTCCTTTTCCCTCTCTCTCTCTTATATTTCAATTCTTAATTCTAGTAGTGACACTTTTTCGAGTAATTAATACGCGAATGTGAATCTTCTTTCTTTCTCTTGCCTCTTGTTCCTACATCTCGATTCTCATTGACAACATATTACTTGACAACATAAATTACTATCAAAGAGAAACACGTTACGTTCCTTACCACAAAAAAAAAAAAGAAAAAAAAAACCCATAACTAGTCAGCTGCAAAGTATTAAAAAGACAACACTATAATGTTCTCAAAGTTGTTGAATCATCATATACAATCAATTTTACATGTCAAGTAGTAAGTAAATGTACACCTTCCATATGGATTGTTTCTTATTTTTTACGTTGTGTGAGACGTATATCACGTAAGCAATATAAAATAAATGAGTGTGTGTGAGGTGCTATTATGATCACAAGCAAGGAGCTCCTAGTGGCACGAGAGAGAGAAACGAAAAGATAGAATCATCAACGAGATATATTACACTCCAAGCAAGAGTGAGTGCAAGAGTATAGAGTGAGAAACACGAGAGAATTTTAACATATTTGTAAATTTTTTATTTTTCATATATTTTTTTTAAGGATAGACCAGGAGCTTTTATTCATTTGATATGGTGGTTCATGGGATGACGAGAAAAAAAAATATAGTGGAGGGCATTTGAAAGGCATCAAAGTATTGAGCACATTGAAGTATAATGGATTGAGAGATGAATTCTATAGCCTTACAAAGGTTCGTTCATCATAATTCAACAATACAATGAGGGTAAATATAAGTTGATGATGATTCTTCTCCAACATGCTTAATGGATGACAATGATGTTCAATTTTCCCTTTTGAAATTAGATTGTACTAACCTCAAATATCCGTTAGTGTTGAGGAAATCTATCAAGAGATAACATTTGATGACAATGAGAGAGACTACCAACTCATGTGTAGAGTGGATACTAATGACCTGAATGTTTTTCCATCGATGGTCTCGATGGATAACGACAACATCCACCTGGTCAGAAGAGGGATTGTAATGATGAATGTGATGCATGTAAAGAAAACAATTACTTTGTAACCATGGAAAATGTTGGGAATGACACTAGTTTGGATACATTGCAAATGAAACTATTGAGACTATAACAAATGGTTTTTCATTCGACTCCAATTACTAAAGGGAGCGTTCATTCTTTTGTAAATGTGTCTCATCCAACTCCGATTACTGAAGAGCGTGGTCCTTTTATTGTGAATGTACCTCAACAGACTCTGAATCTCTCTAATAGATTTGGTCATTTTGTTGGAAATGTGCCTTTCTTAGGAAAATAACTGGTCATTAATTAAGAGGAATTTTGAGTTGCGGGTTAAAAAATCAAACAAAAATCTATGTAGTGTGTGATGGATTCATAAGACATGTAAGTGGACAGTTTGTGTAGTCAGAATTAAGGGTTATGACATCTTCAAGATCATAGAGTATATAGATGTGCCACATGCTCAATTGAAGTTTTGAATCACGACCTCAGGCAAGCTGCTGCTTTCATAATTAGGCAGTTAATTAAGAATAAGTTTGGAGTTGGTCGTGCTGATAAAACTAACACCATATTATTGATGATATACAGTAAGAGTACGTTGTGAGTATTAAGTCGGGCTTATAATGACTATGATCAACATCTTCTCCGTGGGGACTTTCTAACAATAATGGGATCCTCTCCTCTTTTTGGACAACTACACTTATGACTCGTTCGTCAACCTGAGTGTCTTTAAATTGTCTTTCAACACCAGGTACTGTAAGAATAGAGATGATCATCATCTATAATAACAAACATAGTGAAATAATGTTAGGCCATAAAGACATCTAAAATAATCAATTACACTTGGATAAAAAATATATTACGCACTGATGACGGGCAGAAATGTGCGTTATTATAGGCCTTTTATTTAGAATTATGAGGGCTGATAAGAAGAATATACGGCGATTATACTAAGAATTCATGAAAAAGTGAGCTTGCGTCAATCAACATTAAAAATATCAGCTAACCCACTATTATGCGTTATTTTGCATCCAAATGTCTATTTTTGTAGCTAACGCAGGAATCGATCGCATACAGTGAATCTCACTATCGTAAAAGGCGATCGCATACGTTCGACACATGGATGTTGCGGGCATTAACCGCATGCGTCCATCGCATAGAGGTTACGACTATAGAGTATAACCAAATAGAGGGATGACTACAAAGGTGGTGGAATGCAATGATATTTCGGAAGCCAAGCACGAACGCATAAAAGGTGATGTTGACATTTCACCTACCACGTCGTTAGTAGCAGAGATTCAGAGCAGGTCCATCACGTCGTTAGTACCAGAAATTCAGAGCAGGACCATTAATGCTGTCGGCGATCGAGCTCTATGAATAGAAGCCTTGGAGCCCAACTTGAAATCATTCGAGCTTCTGCCTTACGGCAGATCCTTGTAATCCAGACGAAAGTGTGAGAAGTCATTCTTGAGAGTTCTTCATTCCTTCAACCATTCCGAGTGATGACCAAAGCTCCGCCGGAGATAGATCTCAAGAAAGACTACTCCACCGCCCATCCATGGTACCACCAACAGCCTTGACACACATCTGATAGAAGCAAAACATTGCCTCCATTTGGCCCTCCAACTCTCTTCTATCTCTGTATTGTATTACATTTTGACTTAAGAGATCAATACATTTTATGATCAATGCATTTCTCTACTTCCTTTGATTCCATCTTCATTTACCTCTTCTTATCATCCTTTATTTTCATTACAACGACTAAGTAAGATTGCTAGAGTATCGCATACTTAATCATACGACGTAGACATATGAAGCATGTAGCAACCCACCGAGAGGTGTGCGTTGCACGAGTGTTGTGAGAAAATCCTCTTTGCTTAGTGTGAGGCTGTAGCAACCATGCTTTATGTGATTACCTTGTCTTATGAGCGCATCATTCATCATTTAGGCATACTTGGGAGAGTAGTTTAAAAACCAAATCTAGGCTTGGGAGAGTCAGATTGGATCGCATAAGCAAGAATAGAGGCTTAGGAATAAGCTTTGTTTGCTACTACACAATGCATGCACCCTATAGATAGGATATGAAAGTATGCGGTCACATCGCATGCGTCCAGAAGTAGGATACGGTGACATGCGATCACCATTTTATGTGTGGGAGCACGTGAGCAAGAATAGAGACTTAGACATAAGTCCTATCGACACTATCATATATGCATCGCATGCGTCTTCGTCAACTGTATGTAGCATAATCGCATAGCTTGCACTGGCCGGGGTTACTCTTGCGATCAAGCTTATTGATGCGGTGAAGTCATCCCTACCATTTTATCTATTTTGCTATTCATCTTATTACGTGTTAGCAGTTGTCGTGTCTCTAACTCTCATAGTTATACTTCCATTACTTAATCTATTTAATTAGGAATAGGAATAGCGCATAGCCCTTAAACTTCAATATTCTTTTATTCTTCGCTGTAAACACTTTACTTCATATCATTTAGCTCAAGTCCCTGAGTTTGTCCTCAGATCACCCAAGAAACTTGCGATCTCGTTATACTTGGCGAAAGAGCAAGAAAACTTGTGACAGGAATGCATGGTCATCGTATAGATTCTTAAACGCATATTACATATCCTTTAGTCTATGCATGACCAGTGACGTATAGAGAACGAACAATGAACGTATATTTATTTACTCCATTTTCCACGCATCACTCACCAGGGAAGAATTGAAGATATATGTCTGCAATAACCTATTAAGCAATGAATGAGAGCATGACCACCTTAGGAAGTGAGGGGTTACATCATTGTTAAGTCGGATTACAGCTCTTCCAGCTATCATGGATACGTTCTTATATGCCTACACCTACCATACCTTTTTAGTTCATCAGAAAATTACAAAGTTTAATTCATATCTCATGTCATATAAGTAGCAAACATGGAACGACTATTACCTGGAAATTGTGAGGAAAGCCTGACAAATGGTACTTTAAAACATAATTCTTATTCGCTCTTGCCTTTTGCTTGTACGTGGCGACCTGGTATGTTAATGCTTTTTTGAAGGCCACTAAAGGTTCTCTCTCCTATAAAATATTCCCCAATCTCGATTGTTAAAGCATTTCGGGTTCTCCACATCATTGGGTAGTGATTTATCGATACTACTTTTTGTTTGTCTTTTTTCATCAATGCCAGCTCATAATAATATACAAGACTAACCTTTACAACATCCATATCCTTGTCTAACTCAAGCTCCCTAGACTGTTCTTCAAAGGTTGTGAGGTGCACTTCCGTGGCCAAGAAATTATTAAAGTATGTAGTGATTTGGTCACTTCAACACTACAAACCACTCTCATAGATGACCGCCACGATCCTGTCACCAATAGAAACTATCCTTTGGAGAACTAGACGATCGTCCCCATCAAATCAAAGCTCGTGGCATCTCCTATATTTCTCTACACCCCCCTCATTTGGAGAACTAGATGTTCATCCCGTTCAAATCGTAGCTTGGCTAGGAAAACGATCTTCAACAACAGTATTTAAATTACTAGCCATCTAATATTGTGTGTATACAAAACAACATTAAAAAAAAACATCGATACGAAATAGGCACTTCTATAAAGTTCTCATTACTCACTCATGTTCTTCTCGTTTCTTCATCTCGATTCTTTCTCTTGTGTCTTATTCGTGTTCTAATATCTTGTTCCTCTCAATCCTACCTCTAAACCCTCTCGCCACTTCATCTTAACCATCAATCTTTTTATAGGGATTTAATAAAAAAAAAACATAACACCATAAAACTAACAATAGAGCACATGCACCCGAGACTAAAAAAAAAAAAAGAACTAGAATTAAGTATTGTACCTTTCGAAATGAAAGAGACAAAACGATGGTTGAGAGCTTAAGGAAGCTAAATTATATGAAGTTGTCATTTTATTCTCACTGTTTGAAAAAGGGTATTCAACCACTAATTATAGTGATGTCACTCATAATGTATCTGCAATTTCAAGAACGACCAGAAAGGCAAGCAATAAACATACATAAATAAAACACAAGGTTTGTTAACTCAGTTTGGTGAAAACCACCTACGTCTAGAAGGCAGTGTGCCTGTGGAAAGATACTTTTACTAATATAAAGTTAAGTAGTTTACAATGTTATACTTATCTCTAAGGGGGTGTTTGGCTCACCAACATGAGTTGAGTTGAGTTGGTATTATATACCAACTCATTGTTTAGCCCATCAACTTTAAATGTTGATAAAGTTGAGTTGATATATTTTACCAACTCATCCCAACTCTCCATTCTTCTCATGTTTTCAATGGTTCCACCCATCGGTCACTGTCATATTTCGAAAACTAACTTCGGGCTTCGACAACCACCTCTAATGACAACTTTAGGCTTCGACAACCACCTCCGATGACAACTTCGACAACCAACTCCAAGCTCCGAAAACCACCTCCAATGAAACAACAAAATCTGAACTCCAACAACTACCTCCGATAACAACTCCGACGACTAATTCTAGCCTCCGACAACCACCTTCAGTGATCCAACTCCGACAACCACCTTCATGCTACCAATTGGCTCCGACAACAAACTCCGTGACCAACTCTGACAACAATCTTCGTAGGCTTCAACAACCACCTCCGACTACAAACTCTGATGAAAATCACCTTCGATGATCACCTTTGAGCGAGAAACTCCGACGACCAACTCGAAACTTCAACAACCACCTTCGACAATAAACTCCAATAACCAACTCAAATACCACCTTTATGCGACTAACTTCAGGCTCTGATAGTCACCTCCAACTACAATCTCCAGTGAAAATCATCTTCGTGATGGAATGAACACATGTGCAGTGAAAGAAAAATGGATCTAAAGTACTCTAATTAGGTTAATTAAAAAAAATAAGCATGCAATTAAAACAAGAATAAAGGCAAAGTAGAAATACAACCTTTCTAATCTCTAGTCACCTCCAAATTAGCTCCAATCTCCTCACGAATGATTCATAGACCACTACGAGAGTGTTTCCAACTATTCTTCAACCTTAGAACGGGATGGTGGAATCCGGTGTGTGACTAATTTAGAGAGAAAAAGGTTAAGTCTTAGAGAGAAAATTGGTATGAGATTATCACATAATCTCATCAATTTTCACTATGGCCAAGAAGTTTTAAAAATCATTAAACACTCCCTTTTAAAGATCATTACATGCAAAATATGCAACTTTGAGCTTGATGAGAATTTGACACTACAAAAAACCATTAACTCAACGTGGGATTTAATGGGACAAGTGTCTTCAAATGAAGACAACATTTAGCCATGCAAAAATTGGCATTTCCCACTCACAAATGTTGGATCTTTCCACCAACTTGGTAAATGGTCAAAATTTGACTTTCAAAGTCCAAAGTCAATAAATTTGACTTTTTTGTCTTTCAAAGTCAAAAGTCAACAATTTGACTTCCATTGCATTTTTTACCTAGTCAACAATTTGACTTTTAATACAATTTTGACCAATTCCATTTAATTTCAAAATTAATTCTAATAATCAATTTTAAAATTAAATTATTATTAAATAATTATTAAATAATTTAATTAATTTAATTTAATATTATATCCAACACTAATCACAATCAATATGAATCCCTTTCATAATCTTGATACTTAAATTTTATTTAAATATCTCCTATTTTCTCTCTCTTTATGTTTAATTCACAATTAAATATTAGGTTAAATATATCGTATATATTTACTGTTCTGCTCCAAAAATCGAATTTGAACACTTCAAATTCATTCGTCATACTATTCTAAGGTTTAGTCCGATATTAGCTAGTAGGAGGACCTCATAAACCAACAGGTCATGGGCTCCAACGATCCGCGATTAACCAGCTAAACTCTTTAACCTAATTAACCACTATTCGTTAACTATCAGGTCACTCCACTATAGCCCAATAGTTGTACTCCTCTCACTGTAGATATATTATGTCCACTCGATATAAACATAATTAGTAAGTTAACCCTTCACAGGTTGTTCGTAATAATGGTTGGGTCAAAACTTTTTTACCCTCGAGATTATATCTTGCTCCTTAAGTCCTACTAATCCTCTAATGAACAATTGGTCTGTGATCCAATCACTAAACTGGGTCCCTTTCAGGCTAATTAGAGAGTGGAGTCCCTTGTTCAATACCCAGAATCAGCACTTAAGGGAACAACCTCTCTACTATCCCTAAAACTGGGTAGGAGTGAGTTTCGTCTTGCACCCTATGTCCCCAGCTATCTACTCGGTCTTACCCATGAAGTGGGAGGCTTATTGAGCCGGCGCTGTTGAGCCAACCCTCACCCATGCAAATTTAAGGATACTCCCGAATAAACAGGAGTTCATAGTTAGCTCAGAATTAAGGTCAAGTTACCTAGGTCATCGCTTTGAAATAGTCAGTCTTAAACAGAAAACAACGTTATAAAATAAGAGTGACTTAATTCTTGGACCAGTCTTATGCAAACTCATTGCATAGGACGTCCCTGCTCCTCATGTCAATACATGAATGAATCAGGATCACTTCGTTTATAGCACATTACAATAAATTGTAACAACTACAGAGTGGATCGCATCCAAGAGTGTTACTAGAATAAGGTACCCGGCCTTATTCGTATACTATAGACCGTTTTGGCTATTTACTAAACTTGATCCACTCTTATGTCTCCACATAAAGTTCATATACTCAAATAATAGCCATGGTTTTTAAGTTTATTGGATTTAAATTTTACAAGTGCAATTCACATATTCAACAACAATTCTATTGAATAAACGTCAATAACATTTTTTTTATAATATAATATATTTAGTATTACAAACTGCGAGTTTTAGTATATAAAACCCAACACATATATGTTAAACTCAATGACATCTCCATCAAACTCAATTGATAAGGTACCCTGATCTACATTAATCCTAGTTTTTGCTGTTTTAATGAATGGACTTCCTAACAGTATAGTGGCAAAGTTCGAAAAGATAATATTATCCATGTTTAGTATATAGAAGTCTACTAGAAAAATTAAATCCTTAACCTATACTAGGACATCCACAACAACCCCTAAAGGTTGGATATAAGATCTATCAACTAAATGTATAATTACAGATGTCTTTTGCAAGTCATTTAACTTCAGATCAACATATACGTGGTAAGGCATAACATTTATTGATGCACCCAAATCAAGCATGGCAAGATAAATCTTCCTATCACCTATAACACAGGATAAAGTGAACATAACTGGATCGCGACAATTTCTAAAAATGCTACGTTTAAGTATTGCAGAAACATTCTTGTTTACCATATCTCGATCTTCATTTTTTTTTTCTTTTCACTTTTTAATACCCAATTCCTTGAGAAATTTTGCATATCTAGGATTTTTCCTCACCGCATCAAGGAGTGAGATGTTTACCTGTACTATTTTGAATGTCTCAAGAATATCATCATCCACCAAACCTTTCTTAGGCTTGGGAAGCCTGCTAGGAAAATAGGCTTTAGGCACAACCAAATTTAAGGGAGGTGTGGAACCAGTACTTACTTGAGTAGAAAGAGACTTAGATGTCTCTTTCTGGCTCTCTTCACTCTTCTCTGCTTCATCACGAGTATCCACAAGAGGAGTCACAGGGGTTGTAACAAGAAGGTGAACCACAGATGGAAGCTCTATGCCGCTTCTCAGAGTGATGGCACTAACGTTTTAATGGTCAAGTTGAACGAGGAGCTTTCCTAAAGACTTGGTTTCCAATATGGCAATCGTAGTTGCTATTGGATTATAGAAACATGTTGCAGAAAAAAACATGATCATTAAGCATTCTAATTCCTCAATTTTGACATTAAAATAAGCATGTTCATAGGGTATTAAGAGGGTTTCAACACATACCTTTGAAGAATTTCTCCAAATCCAAGTTGCTCCTCATGTAATTTCATCTTCAAATCTTCAGTGAACCACCAAGAAATCTTCTCTATTATTCTCATCCTTGAATTTGAGTGGTGAAACTCACAATTGAACTGAATTTGTGAACGAATTGGAGTGGGTTTTCATGTGAAGAAGAATACCTGCTACAGAAACAATTTTCTAGTAGCCTCCCACTATCAATCTCAGAAATTGAAGTGGTTTTTATTTTTTTTCTAAATGCAGGCACTGAAGAGCAACCCCAATGACACTTCAATTACATGAATTTAATGGGCAAGGTGTGTTAATTTAGTAGAAACACCTCCCACTTCACCAAAATGTGGAAAAGTCCACTACCAAGTTTCAAAATTCCAATTTCCATTTTCAATCTTTAATTTTAATTAATTAAAATCAAAACCAATATTTCAATTTCCAAAATTGAAATAAAGATGAAAATTAATTTTGATCTTTAATTAACTAAACAAATTTAATTAATTAAATAGTAATTTAATATCAAATATTAAATTAATAACATACCTATTTTAAACATGAATCCTATTCATGTAATTAATATTTAAATCAATATGTAAATATTATAAACTCTCCAATTTTGTTTAATTTCGATAAATTAAACGTTAATTAATTATATCAAATATAATTATACAAACCCTAATTTGAATTTGAACTATTCAAATTCAAACCCTAAATTCAATTTGAACACTTCAAATTGATATCACTCCAAATTCACTCAATTTACTAATCCAAGGTGTTCATATTTTACGAGCTAATAGAGGGACCTTATGGACCTACAAGGGAACAACCTATCTGTTAACCTTAAGTTGGGTAGGAGTGAATTCCTTCTTGCACGACTATGTCCTCAACTATCTATCCGGTCTTACCTCTAAAATGGGAGATTTATTGAGCGGTGATGTTGAACTACTTTCACCCATGCAGATTAAAGGATAATCCCGAATAAATAGAAGTTCATAGTTAGCTTAGAATTAAGATCAAGTTATCTTAGGTCATCAAAATAAAATAGTCAATTTTAACAGTAAACGGTTGTTATAAAGAAAAGTGACTAATTCGTGATCCGGTCTTATGCAAATGTCTTTTGCATAGGATGCCTCCACTCGCATGTCTCAACATGAACGATTTTGGGATCACATTGTTTGTATCAATATATAAAGAGGGTTGCATCCATAGTGTCCCCAGGATAAGGTACCCAACCTTATCCATATACTTATAGACTTTTTTAGCTATATACTAAAACTTGATCCTTTTTTATGTCTGTACATAAATTTTGAGTATTCATATTATAACGATGAGTTAGTTTATTGGATTTATAAAAGAGTGCAATACAATAACACCTTTATTGATAGAAAATTCAATAATAACTTTTATCGTAAATAGAATATGTTTAATGTTACAAACTGCGAGTTTTAGGGCATTTCCAACACCTAAACATGCTTCTAATGAAGAAGAAGGGCAGAAATAAAGTCACCTTTGTGCATTCTTTTCCTTCTTTACGTTTTTCCCTCCAAAGGTCATAAAAAATCTTAAGCTTCTCAATGAACAAGAACACCACCTCTAAGGCTACCTTGTTATTCTCTTGGATTAAAAAAAGAGTTGGAAGTGTGGGCTCCAAGACCTTTTGATGGAGGAATTTTTGGAGAGAAATTCTTTTTGGAGGAGAGATTAGAGAGGAAGGATGGATGCTAGGTCATTTTTCACAAAAACAAACCTTACCCTAAAAAGGGTTACAATAGTATATTTATAGGGAAAGAGTGTAACCCCTTTTCTAAGCTTTTCCACTTTCCTCATTTTAGCTAATTAATTAATTAGTGTACAAATTAAGTAACTATATGCTAAATCAAAATTTAATATAAAGTTAATTAATTAATTAACATACAAATATCACATATTTATATGCATATATCACTTTATAAGATCCAATTCATATAAACCTAATATTTGAATCTCATTCAAATACATCTCTCTTATAATATAGTTTGGATTATAGGTCATATCTATCAAAATTCACTATACTTTATATTAATTATATTCATATAAAATTCTTTTAATTAATTTGAACAATTCAAATCATTCATCTTTATTATCCTTAGCGAGCTAACAAGGGGACTTCATGGGCCTATAGATTTGAAGCTCCAATGATATAAAATTAATTTAATTTAACTATTTTAATTAATTCAATCAATATTCACTAACTATTGATCACTTCACTAAAAATCGATAGTTGCACTCTTCGCACTGTAGATGTATTTATGTGTCCATGGATATAACCAATCAATAGTGAGTCGACCCTTCACAAATTGTCACAACTATAATTGGTCAAAAAATCGTTTTACCCCTGTAGTTATATCTAACTTCTTAAGTACCACTGATTTCTCTAATAAACAAACGATTTATAGTCTAATTATAAACTAGCACCTCTAGGAGAAGTGAGAGGTTGAAGCCTCATTGTTCAAGACTGGAAATCAGCTGTTGATAGAGCAATTTATCTATTTTCTCTATGATTGGGAATGAGTGAATTCTTTCTTGTTAGGTATGTTACCACTTCCTACTCGGACAAATCTCCAAAATGGTGGGCTTGTTGAGTCGATTAAGATGACCACTCTCACCCACACAGATAAAAGGATTGCCCTTATAGTAGTTCACAACTCACTCAGGATTAAGGTTAAATCACCTATGGTCATCCTAGTGAAATATTGGTTTCTTCAAATAACAGTGTTATAAAGAGAAACCAATCATTTTACGGTCGGATCTGGTATAAACTCTTCATACAGGATACCCACACTCACATGTCTCCACATGAACAATATGGCTTATATTGACTGTAACATTTACAATTCATGTAACAATTATAAAGTGGGCTATATCCACAGTGTTACCAAGATAAGGTGCCCAATCTTATCCATTTACTACGAACCTTTTAGGTTATAACTTGAACATGAACCACTTGTATGTCTACTACATACTATTTAAGTGACATCACATAATCTTGGATCTTAGTTTATTAGATTGAATTAATGCAATCTGAATGTCAAATAAAATACCTATTATTTTATTAAATAATTAATTTGTTCTTTCAAAATATAAACTACAAGATATACGAGATTATGGACACTAAATCGAACAAAATGCAAGCTCGAGAAACTGCTGAGACAGGTTATGCTCTAGCTACCAAAACTAATGACAAAGGAAAGACTGTCTTGCAAGAAAACTTACTACAACAATCTACCTCCGTCGCTTCCTTGTCAGTTCAACAACTGTAGGATATAATTGCAAACTCCATAAGGGCTCAGTACGGAGGACCGTCACAATCTTCTTTTATGTACTCTCCGTCATACACCAAGAGGATCGACAACCTGAGAATCCCAGCTGAACACCAACCTTTAAAGTTCCAACTATTCAATGGAAAGAGCAATCTGAAACAATATGTTGCTCATTTCGTTGAAACCTATGAAAATGCAGGAACAAGAGAAGACTTGCTAGTCAAGCAGTTTATTTGAACCTTGAAAGGAAATGCTTTTGATTGGTATAACGATTTGGAGTTGGAAGTGATTGATAACTAGAAAAAAGTTCCTAAACTGCTTCTACAGCACCAGACGCATCATTAGTATGACAAATGCCAAGCAGTAAAAAGAAGATCCAGTCATCGACTACATCAACCGAGAGCTTTGAGTCTGGATTGTAAAGATAGACTCACTGCATTATCTATAGTGGAGATGTGTACCTAAGACATGCACTGAGAACTTATCTACATTCTGCAAGGGATAAAGCCTTGTACTTTCGAAGAGCTGGCGACTCGCGCCCATGACATGGAGTTGAGTATCATCAATAGAGGAACTAGGGACCTTTTTATTCTTGATGTGAGAAAAGACAAGAATGAAACCAAGGGCATTGGAAAGATCGTGAATAGGGCCACCAAAGAATCTATGGTCGTTCATGCAACCCTAATGAAATTTTTCTCTAAAGGAAAAGAATTTTTTTTTTTTAAAGAAAACACAATGAGGGCAAGAAGCATTGCACAACTCTAAAAAAAAGGTAGAAAAAATTTATCTATTCCCTAATTTTGATGTTGCAGACATGTTAGAGCAACTTTTAGAGATACAACTCATTCAACTGCCAGAGTGCAAGCGACCAGAGTAGTTAAGAAAAGTCAAGGACCCCAACTACTGCAAGTATCATCGAGTCAACATTCACCTATTTCAAAAATGTTTTATGCTAAAAAAGCTGATCCTAAAGTTAGCTCGAGAAAAAAAGATTGGGCTAAAGCTGGATAAAGTGGCTCAGACTAACCACACTATAATTGTGGCGATTTCAAATGTTCCAACACCGTCTGTGTCTTATGATCAAAGAGAAAGCTTGACCTAGTTTGGGACCCTCGAACCCATAGTTGTTTAGTTTCAACAAGCGATCCCAATGTTAGATTCTTAAAACTAAGATGAACATGTTGATGATGACGACGATTACGAAGGATAGATCCTTGTGACTCATCGAAAGAGAAGAAAGTTGGGTTCCACCCTAAAAGAGTCGCATTCCTATCAAAGTTAGAAGAGGGAACAATACTCAAAAAAAGAAAGGAAAAAAGATGATGGAAGCCTAAACCCATTAAGGAAGAAGACGAGGACTTCCCTCAACTTTGACGATCGGTAACTTTGATAGAATCCTCCCAAGAAGCTTCCTCGGTAATCATCCAGAGGAAGTATCAAAATTTATTGCATGTCACGATGTCTTCAAGTCAATGACTTAGAAACCGAGCAATCATATAAATATTGAAGAAGTCAATGACTTAGAAACCGAGCAAAGAGCTTTTGTCTTTGATCGTATCAAGCCTTCAAGTGCTCAATCTTCATTCTTCCAAATATCAAATATGATCACGACAGAAGAAGAAAATCAATGTTTAGTGTCTAATTACCACTCGAACTTCACTTTCAAAAGGCTAAGTATCTCCACATTAAAGAAAGATCAACCTTTACCATCTGTTTTTTATCGTCTCAAAATGAAAAATGATCAACATGAAAGAAAGATGAAGACCTTGAAGGCAAAATCATCTCATGAAGAAAATAACAACGAAAAGATTCGTAGTCGTGTCCCTTCACGCATGAAGAGGAAGTTGTTGGTTGTCATAAATACAGAAGGTTTTTCTATGATGAAATAAGAGCTTCTGAAGTTTAAATATGTAAAGAACTCCTTATCGTAAGAGTATAAACTACATGGTGCTCCTGGTCCGCATGAGCTTAAAAGGTGAAC
>NC_052349.1:31989932-31994990 GCF_009727055.1 Benincasa hispida | reverse complement strand
CCTCAAAGAAATACTTTTAAACTATGTTATGACTTGATCCCTTTCTTCAAGGGTACATAGGCGACTTAAGTAAATTTTAAGTTCAGTCTATCAAACAATTAAAGAAAAAAAGAAGTGGCATTACAAAATTTGATGTTTTTCATACTAGGGGCAACATAACAAATTAAAGATGTCCATCCCTACTAGGAGAAGCATAAGAAATTGAAGGTGTTCATCCCTAGTAAAGATATGACACAACAAATTGAAAACGCATGTTGTCTGCATGATACTATACAAGTTAGATGCGTACAAAAGATCCTTGTTGGAAAATTCAATCGTCTTTCCGCTCACTTAAAGAAGCAAGTGGCAGTGATAGACACCACTTGCTTCAATTTCAAACCATCATTCGCCTAAATTTCGGCACTTCATCTTCAACATTGGGGTTTTGCTCACTTAAAGTGGCATTTCATTTTCAAAGTTCAAGATCGAAGGTGAAGAATCCAATAAAGAGCCATGAGTGCAAGAGAAGGATCGTCCCAATATTTCCAATTTTACAAAATGCAAAATTTTACAGAGATGAAAAGAACCTATGCACCTAATTCAGAAATATACTTAATAAAAAAATGCAAAAAAAAAAAAAAAGAATAATTAGGGTTTCAGAAACTCTTACCTTTTGAAGAACGTTTCTTCTTCTTTATGAAAAACTCGTACGAAATCCAAATGGGTCAAATGGACAATACCACTTAGGAACCTCAGTATTCTCTAGTGAGAATCCTGGAGGTGTGGGCTTTGGTGATTTTGATGAGGGAAGGAGAAAATTATTGAGACAAGAAAGAAGGAGAGGAGGAATTAGAATTTTGTTTTTCCACACAGCACTCTTCTGTGTTGCAGGAAGAAGAATAAGAAGAAAACACAAAACTCCCAATTCCTTTGTCAACCACCCACATAATATGTGGGTAGAGAGAAAATTGTGGAGGAAAGTTAATTGCCTCCCAATAAATCAAATATAAAATAATTAATTTAAAAAGGTTTAAATTAATTAGTTATATATATATATATATATAATTATTATACATATATACATAACTATATGTTATATCACATATAACATATAACCTATAGTTTTTATATTGTATCAAATACATCATAGCCTATAATTTCAATTTTCTCTCACCAATGTATTTTAATATAAATCACATTTACATTAAATTTAAGTATATGAATCCAATTCATATAATTAATATTTGAATCTTATTCAAATATTTATTTCCTTTCATAAATACTTAATATTATAATGTATCAAATACACTATAGTAATTATATCACATATAATTAAAATTTAATTTACTATATCATATATAACTAATTCCCTCAATTAATTTGAACAATTCAAATTAATCAAAAAACTAATTTTCATTAATTCCTGTTGAACTATCGAGGGGACCTCATGGACCTATAGCTTGAAGCTCCAACGGTACGTGAATAATTAATTAAAATCTTTAGTTAAATTATTCACCATTCGTTAACTGTTGAGTACTCCACTAAAGACTGACAGTTGCACTCTTCGCACTACAAATATATTTATGTGTCCATTAGATATAACCAATCAACAGTACGATGACCCTTCACAAATTGCTCGTAAGTACAACTGAGCCAAAATTATCGTTTTGTCCCTATAGTTACATCTACCTCCTTAAGTATCACCGATCCCTCTAATGAATAATAGATCATATTCCAATTATGATCAAACCCCTCTCGAACCAGGAGAGGGTGTGGCACCACATTGTTCAAGCCCCAGAATCAGCCCTTAAGGGAGCAATTTATCTATTTGCCCCGACATTGGGGAAGGAGTGAATTCCTTCTTGTGTAGCTGTGTTCCCAACTCCCCAATCAGACGAATTCCCAAAATGGTAGGCTTGTTGAGTCGAAGATCTAGTCACTCTCACCCATACAAATCAAAGGACCGCCCCCACAGGCAAGAGTTCACAACTCACTCAGGATTCAGGTCATGTTACCTATGGTTATCTTGGTGAAATTTAAGTCTCTATTATGAACAACATTATATAATAAGACTAAACATTTTGTGGTCCAATCTTATACAAACTCCTTTGTATAGAATATCCCCGCTCACATGTCTCCATATGAATGATCAGGATCAGATCATTTGTAGTACTTTACACAATTATAACATCTACAAAGCGTGTCATACTCGTAGTGTCACAAGGATAAGGTATCCAGGCTTATCTATCTACTACAGACCATTTAGGTTATCACTTAAATATGATCCGACCGTATGTCTCTACATACATGTTTAAGCTACAAGATAACCCTAGATATTAGTTTATTGGTTTGTGGTTAATACAACTAATTTTGAAATAAAACATCACATATTTTATTACATAAATAAAATGTTTGTACAATACAATTACAAATTATAGAACCCTACGAGATTTAGGGCATCAACCCCAACAAATTTTCACTTGACTTAAAGCTTGTGGGGTGTACAGTGTAAAAGTCAAACTATAATACAAAGTACACAAAGCAATAAACTAGGGCATAACACGCCTGGTAAAAATCTCTCACTTGTCCTAGTCTGGACGTGGCCTATTCCATAGACCCATACTCTGCAGGTGACCCTCAAACACCTTAAACATGAGGGTCTTTGTAAACGGATCAGCAACATTGTGCTCCGAAACTATCTGCGTGACGATCACGTCTCCTCGATTTACAATCTCTCGGATGAGATGATACTTTCACTCTATGTGTTTGTCGCGCTTATGACTCCTAGGCTCTTGGGAATTAGCCACAACACCATTATTATCACAATAAAATGTGATGGGCTTTAACATATCTGGAAGACTTCTAGATCCATCAAGAATTTCCTAAGCCAAACAGCTTTCTTAGCAGCTTCGCAAGTCGCTACATACTCGGCCTCCATAGTGAAGTTAGCAATGCACCATTGCTTGGTGCTCCTCTAGACTACTGCTCCTCCATTAAGAGTGAACACTGATCCTGATGTCGATTTCCTAGAATCCTTATTAATCTAAAAATCAGATCCGTGTATTCAGTAAAGATCATATCCTTATAACCATACACGAGCATGTAGTCCCTCGTTCTCCTTAGATACTTGAGGATGTTCTTAATAACGGTCTAGTGATCAAATCTTGGATTTGACTAATATCTACTGACTATCCCCACCATATAACAGATGTTAGGTCTGGAACATAACATCGCATACATAAGCCTGTCAACAACCGATGCATAAGGGGATCCATCTCATTTCCTCAACCTCTTGATGTGTCTTAGAACACTATTCCTTAGAATATATAACTCCATGCCTGAAAGGCAATAAGCCTCTCTTAAAGTCCTGCATCGAATACTTGACAAGCATTTTGTCATTTACAATGTTTGAAACAGAGCTAGCATTTTTTTTTCTTTCGATCTCTAAAGATCAGAATTTCTAGAACAAATTGAGCCTCTCCCAAATCTTTCATTTTAAATTGAGTTGCTAACCAGTTCTTAACTTTAGTTAGTAGACCTACATATTCCCAATGAGTAGAATATCGTCCACGTATAACACTAGGAAAGCTACTGAACTGTTGATGATCCTCTTGTATACACAAGTCTCATCAACATTTTGGTCAAAGCCATAAGATTTGATTGTAGTATCAAACCTTATGTTCGAAGATCGAGAAATCTGCTTCAGTCCATAAATGGACCGATTAAGCTTGAAAACCTTTTGCTTTTGATCTTGGGTTATGAATCCCTCAGGCTGCACCATGTAATTGGTTTCCTCAAGATTTCCATTCAAAAAGGCAGTCTTGACGTCCATTTACCAAATCTCATAATCATAATATGAGGCAATGGATAGGAGGATTTTGATATACTTTAGCATGGCAACAGGTGAGAAAGTCTCCTCATAGTCGACTCCCTTAACCTAGGTATAACCTTTGCCACTAGTCTAGCCTTGAAGGTTTGCACCTTTCCATTAACACCCCGTTTTCTCTTGTAGATCCATTTGCAACCTATAGGTTTTACCCCATCAGGTTGATCTACAAGATCCCATACTGAATTGAAGTGCAATGACTCCATTTCGAGATCCATAACTTTGATCCACTCATCTTAGTAAATATTCTCCATTACCTTCTTGTAAGACAATGGATCCTCAACATCTCCGATAGCAACCATAGCAAGAATTTCAATTAAACCCATATAACGAACAAGTGGATCCGTAACCCTCCCACTGCGTCGAGGTTCCCTCAACACTTGAGATGGGTTTGACCTACTAGATGATCCAACTTCAACAACTTTTGTTGAGGTGTTGGGTTCTTCAACAACTCCTGAAGGTTCAGTAGTTTCTTTGGAAAGTTCATTCAACACAAATTTACCACGAGGCTTATGCTCCTTTATGTGGTCTTCTTCAAGAAAAGTAGCACTTATCGATACAAACACTTTGTTTTCTTTTGGGTCAAAGAAGTAACCACTCTTATTCCTTTGGGATAGCCTACAAATAAATACAATTTGAACGAGGTTCCAATTTCTTAAGATTAGCCCCAAGCACATATGTTGGGCAACCTCATATCTTGAAATGATGTAAACTAGTTTTACAACCATTCCATAACTCCAAAGGTGTTCTGGTAACACTTTTGGATGGAACATATTTCAAAATATATATTGAAGTATATACTGCATAACCCCAAAACGAGTTAGGTAAAGAAGTGTAACTCATCATAGACTGAACCATGTCCAGCAGGGTTCGATTTCTCCTTTCAGATACACCATTTTACTGAGGTGTACTAGGTGCTGAGAGTTAGGATACAATTTTATATTCTATCAAATAGTCTTGGGATGTTAGATCTATAAACTCTCCATCTCGATCAAATCGAAATGTTTTTATTGTTTTACTTAATGCATTTTCAACTTCAACCTTGAATTCTTTGAACTTTTCAAAAGATTCAGACTTATGTTGCATTAAATAAACGTGAGTGGAGAGAAAATTGGGGAGGGAAGTTAATTCCCTTCCAATAAATCAAATATAAAATAATTAATTTTAAAAAATTAAATTAATTAATTAATATA
>NC_052349.1:31882785-31989914 GCF_009727055.1 Benincasa hispida | reverse complement strand
TTAAATTAATATTAATTAATTAAATAATTAACTATGTTTAAAATGAAATTATATATAGAATGAAAAAAGGTGGAGAAGGGAAAAGAGAAAATCCACAGTTTTGAAAGAAAATAGAAAACCCTTGTTGTGGGAAGTGATGATGTCTAAGAATAGATTATTCCCAGGCAAAATGTTGAAAACTATAAAACAAACATGAATTTTATATATTTAGGTCAATTCCTACGCAGAAAACTCTTCAACCAAATGACCCATGAGAGATGATGACAAATCTTCAATAGAGTGGAAAGCTTTATTCTTCTCTCTAGGAAATAAATAAAAGCACCAGCATTTGCAGAGGATGCAACAAAAAGAATTTCACTCACAAAAACACTCAACTCAGTAAGACCAGACTCCTTAGAATTAAGCAAATTGATAAGGTCCAGAGTGTCAGACTCCATAATAAGCAGAAAACTTCGACCATCCAAGGCATGGCAAATTTCACTTAAACCTTCTAAGAAAGTTTCAGTTTCATGAGAGGGAATGTGCCTTTTTTTTTTCTGTAAAACTATAACAATTAGAGATCGGGTTACCTAAGGAGTCTTAGATAAGCCAACCCAACCCTTTTCACGTTGTTCAGCATACCACTAAGCATCAATATTCAACTTTCACTATCTACTTCCCGATGGAGACCCCGATCTAAGGGAGACTTCCAAGGGTGTGCAAGTCCTCAATAAAGAAAGAGAGATAAGATTACATCTATTGAAATTACTTAGTTGTTTATCGATTAAGATTCCGATAGAAGTAAAATTGGACAACCTTTATTAAATTGAATATCATTTTAAAAATTTAAGATAAACCACATAATGATAACAATTTTTTAGCTCCCATCTAGAACAATTTGATCTCATATAATTTCAATAGTCGTTAGAAGACCATATTTTTCTGCCCAATATAGATGATGAAAGATTTGGAAGAGTTATTATTAGATGATAGAACATTAAATTTACCTTTAAACATGAGTTTAAGCTTTTGGGTCAACCGACGATATGAATCTTAGTTTGATGCTTAGTGGTATGTTGAATGATGTGAAAGGGTTGGGTTGGCTTATTTGAGACTCCTTAGATAACCCAATCTCTAATTGTTACAGTTTTACAAAAAAGAAAAGGCACATTCCCTCTTTTGAAACTGAAACTTTCTTAGAATGTTTAAGTGAAATTTTCCATGCCTCGGATGGTCGAAGTTTTCTACTTATTATGGAGTCTAACACTCTGAACCTTATCAATTTGCTTAATTCTAAGGAGTTTGGTTCCCGAGTTGAGTATTTTTGTTACATCATCTGCAAATGTTGGTGCTTTTATTTATTTCCTCGAGAGAAGAATGAAGCTTCCCACTCTATTGAAGCTTTGTCATCATCTTTTCAGGATATTTTGGTTGAAGAGTTTTCTGCGTGAGAATTGACCTAAACATATAAAACACATGTTTGCTTCATAGTTTGGTTTTCTATTTCCTTCTATTACGAAATCGAAAATTAAAGAATATAAAAAGGAACGTAGAGATAGAGAAGATCGACACACAGATATACGTGGTTCACTAACAGCTGTCTCTTATACACATCTAGATGTGTATAAGAGACAGCATCCATACAAATCAAATGACTGCTTTCATAGGCAAGAGTTCACAACTCACTCAGGATTCAGCTCATGTTACCTATTGTCATCCTGGTGAAATATAAGTCTCTATTATGAACGACGTTATATAATGACACTAAATATTTCGTGGTCCGATTTAATACAAACTTCTTTGTATAGAATATCCTCGCTCACATGTCTCTACATGAATGATTAGGATCAGATTATTTGTAGCACTTTACAACAATTGTATCACCTACAAGGCGGGTCATCCTCGTAGTGTCACCAGGATAAGGTATCCAACCTTATCCATCTACTACAGACCATTTAGGTTATCACTTAAACATGATCTACCCGTATGTCTCTACATACATGTTTAAGCTACAAGATAACCCTAGATGTTAGTTTATTGGTTTTTGGTTAATGCAACTAATTTTGAAATAAAACATCACATATTTTATTACATAAATAAAATGTTTCTTTTGCTTATATGTAGTAAGCTTATCATATCTTCGAGCTCCTAAGAACCAAAAGGCAATCCAAGAACTAATGGTCACTAGGCAATCATTCTTAGAAGGTGTTGTATGATTCTCTCTACAAGCACACTATTGAATAATACGCCCGAAAAATATGTTCACATGTCTTCGAAAAATATCTCTCATTGTTTCGAAAGCTAGTTAACTCTTTAAAGGAAGGAATCGCCTCCTCATAAAAACTCCCCTTTATTGGAAGGTCCGAAATGACCATAGATTCCACTAGGCGTGCCAAAAACAAAAACAAAAAAAAAAAAAAAAAAAAAAGGGAAAATAAAGGTGAGATGGAACCATGGATTTTAGAGGCACGAGTAAATTGAAATTTAGCCATCCACATACCATTAAATAGAAACTCAACTTCAATGAATCAAGTATAAAGAGTTAAAATGTTGTTTGCCGTATTTATAGATTTGGATTTAATTCTTAATTCGCGTGAAGTCTTTTCAGTTTAGAAATTCTAATCAAATTTAAATCCAGATTTCTTACTATCTTCAGTTTAAATTTAGATTTGTGATAATATCAAATCGGTTTAGAATGAAATTAAAAGCTAGAGTGGCCCATTTTTTCTCCAATTAAACTATTTTTATCTTCAAGTTAAATTAAACGGTAAAATCTCAAACTTATCTCAAATTAAAATTTCAAATTCAAATAATCCAAACTTTGACTTTTATACTCAAAACAATTAAATTGTGATAAAATTTTAAATTAGAATTTGACCATATTCCAAAATTTATCCCAAATTTCTCAAAATAAATTGGGGTAAAAATTTCAAGTTATCTCACATTAAAATTTGGACACAATCAAATTCTATCCCAAATTCAAATTGCTTTTAGTTTGGGATAAGACTCGAAATCTATCTCGAATTAGAAAATTTGGCAATATCTCAAAATTTATCTCAAACTCAAATAATCAAAGTTTAACTTTTGTCCTCGAATCAAATTAATTTGTGGAAAAAACCTCAAATTTAAGATTTGATCACATTCCAAAATTTATCTCAAATTTAAATCATCAAGGGTAGATTTTTATCCTCAAATCAAATTAAAATGTGGATAATACCTCTTTTATCTCTAATTTAAATAGAGGACATAATTCATAATTTTATCCCAAAGTAAAATTGAGTAAACTTTAAATCTCATTTTTACATTCTATTCCAAAAATCAAGCCAAGATCTTGGGTAGAAATTGAATTTTTGCTCTAAATGCAAATTATGAGTTATGTAAGGCATACTCTCCTTAAAGTCAAACGATAATTTATGTTAAGAAAGAAAGTCAAAACTTTGACCTAAATTCACGTTTTGATAAGTCGGCATAAAAAATGTGTGTCAAACATACACAAAATTCATATCAAGCCTATTTATAGTTTGATTAATTTAACATATCAAATGGAATAAAAATCAAGAGCTAATTATTTGTATTTTGATTTCAACTTATTTTTTTCGAGATTCATCCCTCCATAAAATGTGCATAAATCTCGAAAAGAGACATTTGCCGAATGAGAAATTTTGGACCAATCACAAATTGTCACGTCATTTACTAAATTAATGATGAAATTACAAGTAATTGAATTTGGGACTAATTAAAAGTTGACATGTGTCCCAGATTGAAATTGAAGTCATAAATTGATGAATCCTGATGATGTCATATGTTTTCATCTTGACCGTTGAATCAAATTAATCATTGTGGCCTAATTAAATATTAAAGATTGGGCTAAAGTTAAAATTGGACCCAAGAATATGCTTAATTTCACCCAAATGTCAAAGAATGCTCAAACCTAATTAATTGAACCAAGGGGCCAGATCTATGGACCAACCAAGCTCAAGCCCACAAAGCCCACTTGAGAACTCTTCATTTGTGGGGGTCAGAAATTTACAATAAGAAAACTCTCTAACTCCTAAAGTTGACCACACTTGAATACTGAAGTCCTTTGGAGCAAGTATTCTTCCAAGATTTTAACTCCAATGATATTACACACTCTGCTCCCTCAAATCAAGCGTATACATTCAACTGAGAAAGAATCAAAAGGATAAAGTACTAGAGGTAGAACCGCATCCATATCAAATCTGCATTAACACAAGTTCAACTCTGCGAAATACGTTTCTCTCGAAAACTCATGTGAACACTATTATTGAAAATAAATTTTTGCACGAACTAAATCTAACTAATCTTAGTTTACTAGTTAAATATATTTAAGATGTTGTTAGCTAATTAATTAATTGTTTATATAAAAAAGTAATTACATTTATTTAATAAATTTTTATTGTAAAAATAAGTTAAATAAATATTTTAATAGATTATTATTGATTTATTAAAATAAATATTTATATTAATTTTNTATTTAATTAATTAATATTAATTTAACAAAATTAATATAAATATTTATTTTAATAAATCAATAATAATCTATTAAAATATTTACTTAATATTTTAAACATAGTACGTATGTATGTATATTATTTTATAATTTTTTTTAAAAAAAATAAAAGTATAAAAGAAGTTCATTACCATCAACCCAAACCCAAGGCTACTGCCTTGGTATTAATTTATTAATTTCATTTTTATTTTGCCTAATTTTCGAACCTACTACATGATTGATTTAATTTTTTTTTATAAAAAATGATTGATTTAAATTTAAAAAAGTTGCATATTGTATTAATCTAACAATAACATTTCATCAATTCATTTTTCCTTTTCATTTGACTTTGGTTTTGCTTGTAAAAAATTTCATAAAACCAACAAAACCGACCGACCATTGGTCGAATTTCACACACTTTTTTGTCAGTTTTCGGTGCCCAATTTCTCCCAAATCGAACACAGACCAATCGATGCACACCTCTATTCAATCTAATATTCATATCCCCGTAAAGGAAGTGTTAGATGAAATAACATATAATACTTCAGCTAGTAATTTTGATGTTGAATCTAATATTCAAACCCCATAGATCATTCCAAAAATTCTCATTAGCTTTTGAGTTAGAGGGAAGGTTCATTCGATAAAAGGGATCTCATGCCTGAATGATAGGTGTTTTTTTTTTTTACCGAGAAAGTTCCCCTCTTCCTATAAGTGCAAATAACTTCATCTTTAGGTCTAAACCGATTAAAATTTCATTTGCCTCACAAGGGATGAAAAAATATTTTACAAGAGACACATTCCTTGACTCATCCCAACCCCCTTTTAGAATTTTAGCAAGGAGAGTATATATGTTTGTCAAAATGTGGCAACTATATATTTGACTAGCATGGTTTGATTAAAGAACTTTTAACACTTTGAACCCTATGCCCTTATTCCAACTTCTATGGTGGAGCTTTCCTTTGTTCTCTAAAGAGCCCCATCAGTATTGACCACACCTCGAGTCAATTTCCTTAAAAAGATTATCTAGCAATTTAAAACTACTCATTATGTAGTTTGGAATGGCCTAGTGATCAATCAAAATTTATTGTCAATTCTAGATCAAATAATGTTGTAGTAGTAGCGGGTCTAAAATGTCTACAGCCCGAGGTAATGGAGGGGGTTTGAAATTTAGTTTTTTTGGTTGCAAGAAAATAAATTACATAAAAAGTAAAGAGAGCAAGTTATGATAACAATGAGAAAAATGCTTAGCTTGGATTTCCCCAATTTAGTTTACTTGATCATAAAATTCTCCTTATTTGGTTTCAATTATTTGTTTGCACTTAATCTAATTAATTAGAAGAGCTAATTACCCAATCTAATTATCTAATTAGCCCAAGTTGAATAGATAAAAAGTATTTATACGATTTCTTCCTAGGTTGATTAGAACAATATTCACCGTCATAGACAACAGTTCACAAACTAACCTAACATTTTGCTACTATTGAATTAAAGTACAATATTGTAAATCAATCCATATCTAACAATTTAATATCCACAATACGTTTGTTTGAAAAATTGCAAGATAATAAATCATAATCTATAAAATTTAGAATAGAAATCAACAAACATATAGAAACCAAATTAAAATCCTCACAAGTTTACATAAAAAAAGGAAAAAAAATCCTAAGAACCCAAGCTAGAACAAGTATCTTAGCCCATAATTGAGATGATGATTAAGGAGGAGTCATTTTGATACATTCAGAATCCAAAAAAGCAGAGAAAAATAGAAAGAAAGCAGTAGAAAATTGGCTAAGATCGGATCTAAAAACCCTAAATCGACATAAACATATTTATAAAATTCATCATAGCATTGCGGCGCTCTCTTGTATAATGAGGCCTTGGGTGGGTAGCACAGTGCCATCATACTTCGTAGCATCGTGGTTCTATAAAACAACGTTGTGGCACTTGCTTGATTTTTTAAATCTTCATGTTCTATCCTCGACATTTTGAGGGCTTCTTTGTCCGATTGTGTCCTGGTTGATGCGTTTTACTTTCACATTGGTCCATTTAAGCTTCATTTTGTCATTAATGTCTGAATCTACCTCTCAAATGTTTGATACCTACAAAATCATGAAATAGACACATAAAACTTAAGAACAACCTCGAATTAAGCAGAGCAAGATAACACATTTTTTGTGCTATCATCTGGATAACCACCATAATGAGGACATTTTTCCAGCCTCCAAACAAGAACTTACCCTTCCAACTTTGAAAATCCTCCATACTCACAACTTTACCTCCTTAAAAGCTCGGTTCTTATCACAATTATTTTGGGAAGGGATGCCAAGGTACATGCTGAACAAATTCACATGGTCCAGGCCCAACCACTCTTCAATAAAAGCCAGTTTGTCATGCTTGAGATTCTTACTTGCAATAAACATTAGATTTTCCTTTATTGATAGTTCGTTTTGACGCCTTTTCATAGTCTGAGAGAATCCTCTTTAACGTTCGACACTTTCCATAAAAGTCTTTTAGAAAGAAAATGTTGTTTTCTAAAAAAAAACAAAGAAAAGAAAAAAGTTACGTTATGGCCGAACAAGCACGATTGAATTTAATGTTAAATTTTATAGTTACTTGATTTCACATTTATAAAGTTCAAATAATTGGATGTTAGATTTATTGTAAAATTGTGTGTGTGTGTGTGTTTTTACAATAGTAAAATTTTAAAACAAAGAATCTATAATTTTAAAACAAAGAATCTATCTTGCTAGATCTTTGTGTTCTCGAGTAGGATATCCTTCAACCAAAACTTCATAATGTTCATGTCACTTTGTATGGCAAAGTAAGTTTGTAACGACACGATCTCCTAAGACTTAAGTTAGGCCGTTGCTAAATATATGCATCCATGGAACTCAAAACGACACTCGGTTATGGCGAAATAAATGCTAATTAAATAAGGTAAGTTCAAAAGACTTTCATTAAATTCAAATACTAAATCAATAGTAGGGTACCCATAAATCATAAAGGATAATAAATAAATCGAAAAAAAATTCTTAAAAGTAAGTTTTAAACATCAAAACTAAAAATAAAGAGAAACATGAAAAGAACTCTAAATCTCATGATGCAGAAGGGTAAAAACTAGTCCTAGTGGCTCGATCATGAATTCCGCTTGTCCATCGCTAGTGCATTTCTACCCTTACCTGAAACAACAACATGAGAAATAATGAGTATAAAATACTCAGTAAGTAACCCCACTACTGGGTCAGGCTGGGCATTTATGTCCTCTAGATACCCACCTTTGGTGAAACATATAAACTGCTCTAGTCCTCATAGGACACATATGCACATGAAACAAGAAGGAGACTAAGTCCTATCCTACTATAGTTAAGTATGCTCACTACCTATGGTGAATCTCGAAGGAGACACAAACTAGTGAATCCCGAAAGAGACACAAACTGGTGAATCCCAAAAGAGACACAAACTGGTGAATCCCGAAGGAAACACAAAATCTAATGGGTATCTAACTAATCAGTAAGGACATTTGCACAGTCTCAACATCATAATCATCACTGTACGAATCTATGACATACATATAAACCTCAACATCATGGCTCTACAACATACACATATACCTCAACATCATGTTCTACAACATACATGTATACCTCAACATCATCAGATCAAATACAACCATGGAAGCACATATCATCTCATACTAGCATTCAAGTGTCTATGTGCATAAATAAATAATTCGATCTCGTAACAGAACAAACTTTAATCATGTTATACTATCAATTGTTCATGCTGTCATTCTGCCATAACCTTCATTTAACATGCTAGCATACATCTAATATCTGGCCGTGTGCAGTTCCAGTAATAAGATTACTTACTTTGATATTAGGTCGAACCAAAAAGCAATTGAATCTTTGTGAAATTCTGGAATCCTTAATCAAGCCTAAGCATAAACCAAGCTTTAAAATTAATAGTTAAGGCCAAATTCCAAACACCCAAATATTATAAAATATTTCTAGATAACCTTACCTAAGGTGTGGTCCAATTCGAATTCACCTTCCAAACCTCCAATTTTAAATCCAAATAATTAGCAAACCAAACTCTTCTTCATCTTGAATGAAATTCTTGAATCAACCCCCTAATCATAATTTGAAATTAGGCTTACATGATTAAAGCTTGAATCAAATACATACTTCACAACCAACGTCTAAGTAAATTATCCATATGTAGCTTCGTAAAAAAAAATCACTTCCAAATGACTTTACTAAAATTTCTCAACAGCCAAAATTAATTCACAAGAGGGTAATCAAAGCATAAAACTTACCAAAACTCGCTAAAAATAAACTCCAACTTCACTGAAACACACATCAATACACTTCACAAACTTGAAGTCAAAGTTTGCAACCAATGGGGTTATCAACCAAATTGATGCCAAACGTAACATGAGTTAATTCAAGCAATCAACCGAAAACCAAACACCCCAACGGAAAGAAATCTTAGCCCAAATCGAATTAGATGCAGTGACGGCAAAAGCAAACGATGCTTGGAGCAGTGGTGGACGGGAGGTCATTGAAGACAGGAAACTGACGCGGCGGCGTCGAATGGGCTCACGAAGTGAAGAAAAAAAGGAGGGGGATGCGAGTTTTGCACTTTTTACTTAAAAAAAACAATAATAAATAATAATAATTAATAAAACAAAAAGAAATAAATTAATTACATTAAATCTTTTTGTTTAACTATTAAATTTCTTTCTGTTTCAAAAGAAATTAATTCTGCATTAATTTCCAATTTGCAATAATTTCACGCACAATTAAATTCCCGCACTTACACTTGAAGTCCAAAATTCCAAAAATGCCCTCCAACTAATAACAATTACTGAAATTCCAAATAATAAAGTTACTGAAATTACATTATTACTAAAAAATGTGCGGGGTGTTACATTCTTCCCTCCTTAAAGAACTTTCGTCCTTGAAAGTTCATTCTTGAAAAAAACAAAACTCCGGGGGTGTTACATTCTTCCCTCCTCAAAGAACTTTCGTCCTCGAAAGTTCATTTTTGAAAAAGCTTCGGGTATTGAGCCTTCATCTCATCCTCTCGCTCTTAGGTAGCCTCCTTGAATTGGTGATTCTGCCACAGGACTTTCACAAAAGCAATTTCCCTGCGGCGCAACGTCTTTACCTCTCTGGCAAGAAATTCTACAGGCTTCTCCTCATAGCTCAAGTTGTCATTCAACTGCAATGGCTCAAAGTCAACTACGTGGGAGGGGTCTGTCATATACTTCCTTAGCATTGAAACTGGAAGACATTATGAACTAAAGACAGTGCTGGGGACAATGCCAAACAGTAAACTACCGGGCCAACTCGATCCAGGACCTCGAAAGGTCCAATAAATTTTAGACTCAACTTTCCCTTTCTGCCAAACCTCAGAATACTTTTCATGGGTGCCACCTTTAAGAACACTTTCACACCAGTCTCAAATTTTAGGTCCTTACGTCTTACATCGGCGTAACTCTTCTGTCTACTCTGAGCTGGTTGCATACGAGCTCTGATCTTCTGTATTTCCTCATTCGTGGTCTGCATTAGCTCAGGACCTAGCAATTTCCTCACATCAACCTCACCCCGGCATACTGGAGACTTGCAACTCTTTTCATATAGGGTCTCAAATAGCAATGTGCCAGTGGCGGTCTGATAGCTATTATTATATTTGAATTCCATTAAATATAGGTGAGAGTCCCAACTCCCTGAAAACTCTAGTGCACAAGCGCATAACATATATTCCAATATATAGTTCAGACGTTCTATTTGACCATCAGTCTATGGGTGAAAAGTTGTATCAAAATCAAATCGAGTACCCAAGGCTAACTGGAGACTCTTAAAAAAAAACTAGATGCAAAACGAGGGTCATCGTTTGACATAGCTAAAACTAGTTCCAAAAGAGGTGTAACAACCCCTTCCATAAATAACTATGAAACTTAAGATGTTGAAAATCAGCAACACTTCTACACGTCCGAGCTGAGAACTGTGAAAACGGTCATGAAGTTAAGAAAGTCTTATATACTAAAAACACATATCTGAGCCTACCATGTCACAGGGAAAACTTCATATGTGCAGTGAAGAAACTGGTCATACTATATAATGCGTCATCTGAAGATACGTACCAGAACAAATCTAGTTAACTGAAAACTGTTTCTACTATAGAAGCGCCAACTGTGATGTCTTTCTTAGGGTTTACATGTCTGAGAATAACTCTATCTAATTAAGTCTCACATTCATGAGAAACTCATCATGAGGCTCTATGCTGTTATGAGCTATAAAACTTGCTTGAGCCATCCTCATATTATTCTTTAGGCTTGAAACAATCATATATCATTACTTAGACCCCGCTGCGAATGAGTCTAGAATTCCCCCCAAAAATGAGGATTTGAAGTCCCTGGATGCTCAAGCATAAGTCAATTGATAACATTTTCGTAACCTCGTAATAACCGTAATTGATCCTTGAAGTAATTTTTTTTAACGATAAAACCTTCTTGATTCATAAGTCCTAGCTTGGATTACTCGTACTCCCTAAAGCTAGTTAACTCATTGCCCATGCAAGAGAATACATACTATCTTGTAATGCTCCAAACCCACTTTTAGTAACTTCTTAATATCAACTCAACTTTATTGCCAAGTCTATTCCTTACACCAATGGTTATATTGGAAGATCCAACTTACTTACTTTTGTGCATATACCATTATTGTCTACCTCGAGTTGGATTATTTTCTTTTCTCAATCAAATTGATGGTCTTGCTAGTTCATGTTTCCAACACTTGCATACAAAGTCAAATTCCTTAAATCTTACTAATGCCCTCAATGTTTTACGTCTTAACTAATGAAGCCTCAACATACCATATCAATAGTTCTCGAACATCTACTGTTACTAGTAACTCCATTTTAACTTATCCCTTCTCAACCTTCTATTTCGATAACACATTCTTGTGTTAAAACAAAGTTTCGTACCAATCACCTACATAAGCTATCTTTCCATCTAACACATATTGTCCTAAAGTTCCACATGATAGGTATTCTTCTTTTACACCAAAACAAATACCTTGTAATCCCTCTTATCAAGCCTTCAAACCATACTTAACTAGGAGTTTTGAACACATTAAATTGTTTCGAGCACATTAAATTTATTTCTCTTTCCAAAAGAGTAAACTTTCTTGGATACTTTTCTCTCATTCACACTTATCTTTGATAAAACCACTAAATTCAAGACACCTTTTTTTTTTTTTCCACTTTCCATGTAGAAGATAATATCTTTACTAAATTATATTTTGCTTAACTCCTCCATAAATCTTGTCTCTCTCACTAAGAATTTCCTTATGATAGCTCTCTAAAATAGCTATTTTTTCCAGCTTAATCTATGCTCTATCCATTCTCTTTCCTTGGTTTTATCGTTTAAATTGTTGTTTTTGTAGATTTTGAGTAGTTAGAAGATAGATCGGGATATCAAAGTCGAAAAGAGACTTAAATGCATCCCAATTAAGCTCCGAAAGCATTGAACAAACAAAAAGACAAAGGACGAAATTTGGTGCCATCAGCTCTCTAAGATAGAATAGACCATGAGGCGAATGTTGTTGCACCCCTAGCACTCTTGCGTTGCGCTCAAAGGCAGTAACATGTTTTAGGGTCAGTGTCATTGCGTTATCCTGTCGCGACGCTCCGAACTTTGACGGAAAATCAGGCCTTGCACAAGTCACTGCACCCTTGCCCTGCACTCTAATAGTGTGCCATGCTCTCGCTAGAGTGTCGCTGCACTCCCACAAAGTTTATATAAATATGGCTAGATTTCTAGGTTTTCAAGCACTTCGAGTTTCATCAAATTTAGCAACCGTTTTGAGTTCTTTGTTGTAACTTTGCAAGTTCTTTACCTTGATCTTAGTTTTCTTTTTTCTCATTGATTCTTTTCTTTGTAATCGGGATTTTCGCATGCCGATGAGAGGCTAAGGTATCCTTTTAACTTGGGGGTAGGATTCGTTTAACATATTTGTGGTCTTGTTATAACGATAAACAATTTATTTGTGAATTCCTTTAAGTTTTGCATACAAATAGAGGTTCAAATTTTTAGTGCCAATGATTTCAAGTAACTAATCCCTACCTATCCCCAATTAGAGGTTTTTTTAAAAAAAAAAAAAAAATTATTTTCACAATGCAACTTGTTCTCATTTAAATTTCCTTGCATCTTTACATTTCCTGCCAATTGATTTCTCACAAAGAAACCCTCACTCTCCCCTCATCCTCTTCCCCCCTTCTATATCAAAATTCATTAATCGACTAAGTTTATCTTTGATTCCTTTTGGATTCGACCCACTTTCACTAGCTGCAAGCTCGTAAGAGTGGATAATTTTATTTTTTTTTTGGGTCTCGATAGCCTATGAAACAAATTGGCGTCGTTGTCGGGGAATCTTGTAACTAGCCTTAGTAAATTTTTAAATTCAATTAGTGTGTGTGAGTTTGTGTTAGTGTATGACCCGCTCCTCTGGTGGCCTTGTGCTTGATCTAAGTGTAGATATTGAATAAGAAGAGTGCCTTCGAAAAGGGAAAAGGATAGAGGCCATGATCGTTGAAGAAGAGGATTTATAAGCCAACATGGGTGAAGCACGAGAGAGAACTTTGAGAGAATTGGCAAAACCGGATCTGGCACAACAATAATTTTGTATCATCATTCCTAAGACGACTGTTCCATTTGAGTTGAAGCCAAGATTGGTTCATCTATTACCATAGTTCAGGGGCACTCCTAGAGAAGACCTCTATAAGCACATAAAAGACTTCCAACTAGTGTGTGATAGTATGAGACCACAGGGAGTGACTGAAGAGCAATTAAATCTTAGAGCATTCCCATTTTTGCTTCAATAAGATGCTAAGGATTGGCTTTATTACTTGCCATTTGGCTCAATTATCACTTGGAATGGACTAAAGAAAAGGTTTCTAGGCAAGTTTTTCCCATCTTCTCAAGCGCACAATATATAAGGAAGAACATCTATGGGATTAAGCAAGCGATTGGGAAGTCATTGTTCGAATACTGGGAAGGATACAAGAGGCTTTGTGGAAGCTTCCCCCAACATCAAATTTTCGATCAATTGCTTATTCAATACTTTTATCTTAGGTTGTCTGCAGATGACAGGAGCACAGTATATACTGCTGCAGGTGGAGCCTTAGCTGACAAAACTCCTACGGAGGCCCGTGAGCTGATCTCCACCATGGCAGAAAATTCTCAAAATTTTAGCCCCAGAGCAACCGATGTGGAATCCTCTAGCTCTAGGGAAATTATTGATTTAAAACCTCAAATTTCTGATTTAATTTTTCTTCTGAAACATGTGACAAGAGGCACTCAGCAAGTAAAGCTTGTGGTGTATCAGGGAATTCATCTGAAGTATGCCCAGAGGCTCGTCAGAAGGTTAATGCCATGGGTGGATACCAAAAGAAATATGACCCTAATAGTAATACATACAATCCAGGGTGGAAAGATCACCCACATTTCAAATGAGGCGGCCATGGAGGAAATCAACAACCGTCTTCATCTTCAGGTGTAACTTGAAGGTATGGTTAAATCCCTTGTTGACAATTCTCTTAAATTCCAATAGGAAATCCATCAGTTGCAGAAGGATTCCATCAAGTTTCAACAGGAAAAAAGAAGGGAGTGAGCAACCTTGGCACTCAGATCATCCAATTGGCAACTGTTGGATTGTATGTCCTAAAACTTGCAGTTTGTAAAGTTGTATGTCCTAAAATTTGCAATTTGTAAAGTTAAATATTTTTCTATTATCAATAAATTGCACTTGCAAAGACTAAATCCAATAAACTAAGATCCATGGCTATTATATGAATACTTGAACTTTATGTGGAGACATAAAGAAGGATCAAATTCGAGTAAATAGCCAAAATGATCTATAGTATATGAATAAGGTTGGGTACCTTATTCTGGTAACACTATCGGATGCGACCTACTTTGTAGTTATTATAATCTGTTGTAAGGTGCTACAAATGAAGTGATCCTGATTCGTTCATATATTGACATGAGGAGTGGGGGCGTCATATGCATGAGTTTGAATCAGATCAAACCAAGAAATAAGTCACTCTTATTTATATCGTTATTTACTGTTTAAGACTGACTATTTCACTTAGATGACTTAGGTAACTTGACCTTAATCCTGAGCTAACTATGAAATCCTGTTTATTCGGGATTGTCCTTAGATTTTCATGGATGAGGGTTGACTCAACAGCGTCGGCTCAATAAGCCTCTTATTTCAGGGGTAGAACCGGGTAGATAGCTGGGGACATAGGGTGCAAGATGGAATTCACGCTTACCCGATTTAGGGATAGGAGGGAGGTTGTTCTCTTAAGTGTTGAATCTAGGTCTTGAACAAGGGGCCCCACCCTCTCATTGTCCCGAGAGACATCTGGTTTAGTGATTGGATCACAAACTAATTATTCCTTAAAGGATCAGTAGAACTTAAGGATGAATATGTAATTTCGGGGGTAAAACAGTATTTGACCCAGCTGTTATTACGAACAACCTGTTAAGAGTTGACTTACTAATTATGGTTAAACCAAGTGGGAAAAAATATATCTACAGTAAGGATAGTGCAACTATCGAACGATAGTGGTGTGACTCGATAGTTAACGAATATTGATTAATTCGGTCTAAAGAATTTTAGCTAATTAATCTGAAATCATTGAAGCTTATGATCTAGTACTGATTTCTAGTCTTGAACAAAGGAGCCCCACTCTCTCATGGTAGAGCGGGATTTGGTTTATTGATTGGACTATAAACCAATTGTTCAATAAAAGAACAATGGAGACTTAAAAAGCAAGATGTATTACAAGGGTAAAACGATAATTTTGACCTAGCTATAAATATGAACGATCTTTGAAGGATCAACTTACTGATTATGGTTAAATCAAGTGGAGAGAAATATAATTACAGTGAGGAGAGTGCAACTACTGAGCTATAGTGGTATGTCTAGGTAGTTAACGAATAGTGATTAACTCGGTTTAAAGAGTTTAACCAATTAACCACTTCATTCTAAGGCCTAAAGTTAATAAAGAAGGCTTGGGTGTTGGTCTGCTATAGAAAAGGAAGAAGATTCACGTGGATCTAGTCAAGAAATTTGGTGGTTTCGTCAAAGGTATAATACAAAAATTCTAATAGTTTGAAAACCATGAGCATGCATGTTTTTCCTTTAAAATTGATGTAGTTGGAGTGTTTAGATCCTTTAATTACTTCCATATGTTGAATGTCAACTCCATTATTAGGCCATTTTGTATGTTTATCCTTTGAATAGTTCTATGAGTTCACTCATTTTAGTTCCACAATTTTTTTTTTCAAAATTGTAAGGCGATCACACGCTTATGCGGGAATTGGATTTCCTTCATGTTTGATCTTTAAGGTAGCGATTTCATGGTCTCGTGCCTTAACAACTTTCATCAAGAGACTTATCTTCTTCTCCATCTTGTCATGGCTGACTTAGTCTTTATGTCAACCATCATGATAGACACTACATCAAAGTTTGATTCTTTCTTTGATCGATTAGAAGCATGAGAAGAGTTGTCGAACAAAGGATTTTCTTAGATGATGATCCCACCTTTAGGAAATTCTATCAGTTGTTCCCATATTTTCTCTACGATGACATAGCCTTGTTCTTGCTCATGCAGGATCCCTTTTGTGTGACTCCAAGTGACAGGTTTTGTATAGGACCCGCTTGTAGCAGTTACTTTGGATGCAGCTTTCTTTGTGTTATTTGTCGATTTGTTGATTTGGATGATGAGAGAGATGAGAGGTAGAGAGGTCCCACTAAGCGTGCCAATTTGTTCACGCAAGGTTTCCAAATAAACATATTTCATGGAGTTGAACTTGTGTTGATGCAGATTTAATATCGATGTGGTTCAATCTCTAGTACTGATCCTCTGATTCTCTCTCAGTTGAATGCATACGCTTGATTTGAGGAAGCAGAGTGCACGATATTCTAGTCTTGGAAGAATGCTTGTATCTCCAAAAGACTTTAGTTTTAAGTGTGGTCAACTTCTGATTGTTAGGAGAAGTCTCTCTATGCCCTCTAGAGTGTAAAATTTCTTACCCTCATAAACGAAGAGAACTTCTTTATTTATATAGCTCTTAGGTAAGCTTCATGAGCTTGGGCTTGGTTGGTTCATGGACCTAGCCCTACCCCAATTAATTAGATTTTGGCATTTAACATTTTTGGTGAAATTAGGCATTTTTTTTTTTGTTCAATTTAACTTTAGCCCGAACTTTAATATTTAATTAGACCAAAATAATTAGTTTGATCCAACGGTCAAGACGAAAACATATGGCATCTTTAGAATTCACCAATTTATGACTTCAATTTTAACTTGGGACACATGTAACTTTTAATTAATCCCAAATTCAATTACTTGTGATTTCGTCATTAATTTGGTAAATGACGTGGCAATTTATAATTTGTCCAAAATATCTCATTCAACATATAGGTAATTGATTACTTATTATGTTTTTTATAATTAAGCAATTATTTATTGAGATTAATTTTCATTTGATCTTTAGTTATAAATATATAAAACTTTTTTAGTATTCTTTATTAATATTCTTTATTAACATGTCATATTTTTATCTCATTTTCACTTTTTATATAATAAATATTATTTATTCAAATCTATTTTCTTAGATTATATAATTAAAACTAAAATTACTAATGTTGAACTTAATTAATTATAAAAATGATTAAGAATTAGATTGTAATTAATATAACGTTCATTTATTGATTAATTTTAATTATAAATTACTCTATTTTCAAATATTTATAATTTAAATTATTATTGATTCTTAATTAACTAACTTTTATCAACATATTAAATTATATTTATTTTTTAATTAATTAATCTATCATAAGTCATGCTTAATTTCATAAATTAAATACAAACATAATTTTTGTCCATAAAATACTAATAATATTTCCCATGCACATCCAAACGCAACCATCTTTGATTCTTAGACATCTTATCCTCGGGTATCATTTATTCTCAGACATCTATAAGACGTTAAACCAAACAATCCATTAGGGACTCTTTTATGTGTAAGGATCATTTTTTTTATTGTATCATCTCCATCATTAACGAAGAGTTAGCGTTGTAATTGGGGTGGATGCCCTGTTTGTCTAAAAATAAATAAATAAATACAATTTTAACTAAAATGTTAGTTATAATGAAAAGGTATTTATTTTGAAACATTCTAGTGTTGTAGAATGCTTCAAGATGGTCCATAATTCACAAACATTCTACAAGTGATATATTTTTAATTTCTATATTTTAAGACTTTTTTTTTCATATGATTTTAAGCTCTCGCCTTTTATTATAAACTATTTTTGTACTCTAACATTTTTATATATTATAATATATAAGATGGAGGATCGAAACTTTAACTTCGAAGTTATCTTACCTACTTAATATCAATCGACTTATATTCATTTTAGCTAATATAAAACATATAATTTAATATAATAATAAATACCATATATGCATAAGAAAACTAAAAGAAGGAGAAGAATAAGACATATAGATGATCCCAATCCAAGCTCATCAAGAATTATGGTGAAATGCCACTTTCATTATTTTCTCTCCATTTTTCTCTTTCTTGTTTTTTTCATAAGACATCCCAAATGAAAATATGACAACTTTAAATTTCATAAAAAAAAAAAAATGGTTTTATCCTTTATTTTTATTTTTTTTTATGCAATGATAGAGAGATAGAGATTACTCCAATTGAATTAAGCTTACTTTTAACTTCATTTTAATTTATTTTATAAAAATAAATTTAAAACACTTATGCTTTTATTTACTTTATCCAATCATATCTATATCTATAAGTGATATGTCTTATCAAATCAACTAGTATACTTTGTAGATTACGCATCTTATCTCTACTCAGTTAGGAATATTAATAGTATAGGGTTGGATAGAATTAGTTCAAAAAAATTTAACTCAGCGTTCATGAGCTTTTATTTTAATCATGATATAGCTAACACTCAAGTCAACAAAACTTTCTTGATATGACGTGCTTGTTAGTCAAATTGTTTGAAAAAAAATCAACTTGTGAGAGTAGAAGTTTAAATTTCTAAGAGCTCGTTTGATAATCATTTTATTTTTTAAAATTAAACTTATATCATCCACATTTTCTTACCATGATTTGCATATTTCTTAAATACAATAGTTGAATTCTTAGCCAAATTCCAAAAAACAAAAAAAAAATTTAGCTACTTTTTTTAATTCTCAAATTTTGGCTTAGTTTTTTAAATCATTGGTGAAAAGTAACTAACAAAGGGAGAATTTGGAAGTGAAAATAGCAACCATATGTTTAATTTTCAAAAACAAAAATAAAAAATAAAATGATTACCAAATGAAGTCTAATATTTTAATTGATGGTATGTTGTTTTAATCATCTGAACTATATAAATATTGACATTTGTCACATTACATCAACTCAACTTAAATGGTTAAAAACAACTTATACACGTCAGCATATTATTAGTGATATTATTAATAACACTTTAAAAAAAAAAGCATGATACACAAAACATAATTTCTTCTGAAAATTCTTAATTTTATAAATTAAAGTGAAATGATCACACTTATATTTTTTTTCTTTTTTCTTTTTTTAAAAAACAGTGTTCTAAGTAAAGTCATCAAGATTACATTCATGAAGAGATAAATTTTTAGGTAATTGTTTTAAATGATAAAACTGTTAAAAATATTTTTAAGTATAGTAAAATATCACTATCTATCAGTAATAGACCACGATAGACCGCAATAGACTTCTAGCACTGAGCAATAGACTGTGATAGACTTCTATGATTTGGTGTATTTAACCTTTAGTCTATCGTCGTTAGATAGCGATTTTTTACTATATCTATAAATAAGTGGACTTTTTTTCCTTTATTTGAAAACATTGATGAATTTTTGGCGTATTTAACCTTTTTTTTCCTTTTCTAGTAATAATTATAATAATTATTGAATAATTATTATAATCACTTATAAATTTCTATTACTTTATATTGGCACAATTGATGAATGATGATTTCAAAGCAAATCAACACAATAATTATTTATGCCCTAGACCAGCTGTTTTGTTGTGTCTACATCTACTCAAATACAACTTTATGATTATACAATACAAGTTGCCCTTGACAGACAGGGCATCATCACTTTTTAAACTATTATGTTAATTAATTTTCAAATTTGATTAGATGCTATAAATATTATTTACCAAATAAATCATTTGCATGAATTAGGGTGTTTTTTTTAGCTTACTAAAAATAAGAAATCATTATCAAACAATCTTTATCCTTTTTTTTATTATTATTTTGGTAGTTGGTAATTTAGTAAATTAAACTAAACTTTGAACCATAATAGAGTAAACTAATATATAGAGAGAGTATTAAATCTAACATTTATCTGAATTTTCAATTCAACATGATAAAAAAAAAAACTTATATGTTTATTGTGACAGATTTTGTTGATGCCAAAATCCAAATAGTGAAATAGCACTTGATCTTCACATGACACTGATCACAAATTTGTTTGAAAGGGAAAAGAATATGGTCTGCAAAGAGAAAATCTACATACTTGTAGATTCTTACCACATGCATTTCGATACTTAAATTAAAGTGAATGAATGTGAAAGTTAAAAAGTTTGAGCGTAGAATTCAAGTTACTTCATGTGAAGTTACATAAGTCTGAAGCTTTTGAAAAGTTCAAAGAGTATAAGGTTGAAGTTGAAAACCTATTAGGTAAAGCAATTAAAACACCTAGATCTGATCGGGGTGAAGAGTACATGGATTTAGAATTCCATGACTATTTGATAGAACATGGATTCAATCTCAACTCTCAACATCTGGTATACCTCAACAAAACGGTGTATCAGAAAGGAGAAATTGAACCTTATTAAATATGGTTCGTTCTATGATGAGTTATGCTCAATTACCTTACTTGTTTTGGGGGCATGCAGTAGAGACTGCAATTCACATCTTAAACAATGTTCTCTCGAAAAGTGTTTCTGAAACACTTTTCGAGTTATGGAGGGGGCGTAAACCGAGTTTACGTTACTTTAGAATATAGGGTTGTCCTGCACATGTGTTAATGACAAATCCTAAGAAGTTGGAACCCCGTTTAAGATTGTGCCAATTTTTTTGTTACCCTAAGGAAACGAGAGGTGGTTTGTTTCATAACCCTCAAGAAAATAAAGTATTTGTATCGACGAACACTACATTTTTAGAGGAAGACCACATGAGAGATCATAAACCACGTAGTAAAGTAGTATTAAATGAAGCTACTAAAGAATCAACAATGTTTGTTGATGAAGTTGGTCCATCTGTTGGGGTTGATGCCCTAAATCTCGTAGGGTTCTATAGTTTGTATTTATAATGTACAAGCATCTTATTTATTTAATAAAATATGTGATGTTTTATTTCAATTTTTAGTTGCATTAACTACAAACCAATAAACTAATATCCAAGGTTATCTTGTAGCTTAAACATGTATGTAGAGACATACAAGTGGATCATGTTTAAGCGATAATTTAAATGGTCTATAGTAGAAAAATAAGGTTGGATACCTTATCCTGGTGATACTACGAGTATACCCCGCTTTGTAGATGTTACAATTGTTGTAAAGTGCTACAAATGATCTGACCCTTGATGGAATGAACACATGTGCAGCGAAAGTAATAAAGGATCTAAAGTACTCTAATTAAGTTAATTTGTAAAGAATAAGCATGCAATAGAAAATAGAGCAAAAAGATAGAAGAAATACAACCTTTGTAGCTTTAAGTTTCTCTAAATCCACTCCAACCTCTTCACAAACGGTTCGTAGACCACCACAAGAGCCTTCCCGACTATACTCCGATCATAGAATAGGATGGTGGGATCTAGTGAGTGACTAATTTGGAGAGGAATAAGTTAAGGTTTGAGAGATAATTAGGCTCAAGATTTTTTCACCAAAAATCTCATAAATGTCCACTTTGCCAAGAAGAAAAATATATAACTCTTCTATTTATAGGCCTTCATGCATGACATGCAATTTTGAGTTTGATGAGAATTTGACCCTCAATAAACCACTAATTCAAAGTGGGATTAAGTGGGGCAAGTGTCTTCAAATTGAAGATAACATTTAATATAATAGTTGGAATATCAACTCAAAATTGTTGAAACTTCCCACTCACTTGGTCAAAGGTCAAAATTTTGACTTAAAAAGTTCAAAGTCAACAATTTGACTTGTTGACTCTCAAGGTCTAAAATCAACATTTTGATTTCATATTGTATATTTGACTTAGTTAACAATTTTGACTTTAGATATAATTTTGACCATTTTTTTAATTTAAAAATTAATTATAATAATTAATTTTAAAAATAAATTAATATTAAATAATTAATTAAACAATTTAATTAATTTAATTTAATATTAAATCCAACACTAATCTCATTCAATATGAATGATATTTAAATCTTATTTAGAAACTCATATTCTCTCTCTTTTTATATTTAATTCACAATTAAACATTAGGTTAAAATATATCGAATATATTTAACGCTTTACTCCAAAAACTGAATTTGAACACTTCAATTCATTCATCAAACTGTTCTAAGGTTTAGTCCGATATGAGCTAGCAAGGGGACCTCATTGACCTACACATCATGGGCTTCAACGATCTGAGATTAACCAGCTAAACTTTTGAACTCAATTAACCAACATTCGTTAACTACTAGCTCCTTCCACTAAAGCCCAGACACGTCTCTCACTATAAATATATTTCAGTCCATTTTAACCATAATTAGTAAGTCCATCCTTCACATGTTGTTCGTATTTACAGCTATGTCAAAGAAACCGTTTTACTCCTGTAAACACATCTTGTTCCTTAAGCTCCCATTGATCCTCCATTTGAACAATTGGTTTATAGTCCAACTTGTAAACCATAACCCTCTCAATCATGAGAAGGCAGGGCCCCATAGTTCGAGACCAGGAATCAATGCTTAAGAGAACAATCTATTTGCTAACCCTAAGTAGGGTATGAGTGAATTCCATCTTCCAGAACTATGTCCCCAGCTATCTATCCAGTCTTAACCTCAAAGTGGGAGATTGAGCAGTGTTGTTGAACTACTCTCACCTATGCAGATCAAAGGATAATCTCAAATAAACAGGAGTTCATAGTTAGCTTAGGATTAAGATCAAGTTACCCTAGGTCATTGAATTTGAAATAGTTAATTTTAACAATAAACGATCATTATAAAGAAAAATGACTATTTCGAGGTTCGATCTTATGCAAACTTATTGCATAGAATGCCCCAATTCACATGTCTCCATATGAATGATTTTGGGATCACATCATTTGTATCAGTATACAAAATGAGCCACATCAAATAGTGTCACCAGGATGAGGTACCCATCATCCATATACTTATAGACCATTTTGACTATATACTAAAACTTGATCCTCTTTTATGTCGCCGCATAAAGTTAAAGTATTCATATTATAGCCATAGATTCGCCTATTGAATTTTTATAACATAATGCAATATCAATAATAATTTATTGAAAAATACTCAATAATACTTTTATTGATAAATAGAATATATTAACAATATTTACAAACTGCGAATTTAGGACATTCCCAATAATCCTGATTATTCATGTGGAGACATGTGAACAGGGGTATTATATACAAAGGAGTTTGTATAAGACCGGACCACGAAATATCTAGTCTCATTATATAAGACTTACATTTTACCAGGATGACCATAGGTAACATGACCTGAATCCTGAGTGAGTTATGAACTCCTGCCTATGAAGGCGGTCATTTGATTTATACAGGTGAGAGTGGCCAGATTGTTGACTCAATTAGCCTACCATTTTGGGGATTCGTCTGATTGGGGAGCCGGGAACACAGCTACACAAGAAGGAATTCACTCATTTCCTAATGTCGGGGTAAGTAGATAAATTGCCCCCTTAAGGTTTGATTTTGGGGCTTGAACAATGTGGCGCCACATCTTCACCTAGCCCGAGAGGGGTTTGATCATAGTTGTACTATGATTTATTTTTCATTAGAGGGATCGGTGGTACTTAAGGAGTTAAATGTAACTATAGGGGCAAAACGATAATTTTGGCTCAACTATACTCACAAGTAATTTGTGAAGGGTCATCGTACTGTTGATTGGTTATATCCAATGGACACATAAATATATCTGTAGTGTGAAGAGTGTAGCTGTTGGTCTTTAATGGAGTGTCCGACAATTAACATATGGTGAATAACTTAATTAAAGGAGTTTAATTAATTATTCACGTACCGTTTGAGCTTCAAGCTACAAGTCCATAAGGTCCCTTCGGTAGCTCAACGGAAATTAATGAAAATCAGTTTTTGGATTAATTTGAATTGTTCAAATTAATTGAGGGAATTAATTATATACATGTGATTCAAATATTAGTTATAGGAATTTGATTCATATTAAATTTAATATAAATAGGATGTAAATTAAATTCATTGGTGAGAGAGAATTGAAACTATAAGTTATATTGTATTTGATACAATATAGAAACTATAGAATATATATTATATTTGGTATAACATATAGTTTAATATATATTATATGATAAATTAGTTATCATATATTTTATATATTAAATGATTTATTTAATTTATTTTTTAAAACCAATTTTGGGAGGGAGTTGTAACTCTCTTCCCCTCTTTCTCTCCATTACGTGATAACGAGTGGTTAGTTTTTCTTCTTCTTCCTATGGTATGAAGGCACAGAAAATACAGTAAAGAGAAATACAGAAAAGTTCGGTAAGATCCCTTCCTCTCCTTCATTCTTCTCTATTAATTTTTCCTCTTTACCAAAATAGCCAAAGCCCACAAACTCCTGAGTTCTCATCCCAGAGAAAACCAAGGTAGCCATCATGGTGGTGTTTGTATTGTTCGAGGGAATCCATTGAAGAACAATCTTCAAAGGTAAGGATTCTTTAACCCAATTTTATTCTGTATTTTTTATTTTTACATGTTGTAAATTCTTTTTTTTTTAATGCATAATTTTTATTCTTCTCTGTAAAATCTAAATTCTGTAAATTTTAGAAATTGGGATAATCTGCTTTCGCTCAAGGAAACCGGGTTCCTTCACCTTCTTTAAAAGCTAATAAAGAAGCTAGCACTTCAGGTCAGTCTCGTCCTTCTCAATCATTGAGAGAGTCTCGACGCAGTGGGAAGGTTGTGATACAACCCGATCGCTACTTGGGTTTAACAGAAACTCAGGTTATCATACCAGATGATGGTGTTGTGGATTCATTGTCCCATAAATATGCAATGAATGACGTAGACAAGGACAAATGGGTCAAAGCCATGGACCTTAAAATAGATTCTATGTACTCCAATTCAGTATGGGAGCTTGTAGATTTACCTGAAGGGGTCAAACCCATAAGGTGTAAATGGATCTACAAAAGAAAGAGAGATGTAACTGGAAATATACAAACCTTAAAAGCTAGACTTGTAGCAAAGGGTTATACCCAAAAAGAAGAAGTTGACTATAAGGAAACTTTTTTCCCTATTGTTATGCTTAAATCTATAAGAATTCTCTTATCTATAGCCACATATTATGACTATAAGATATAGCAAATGGATGTCAAGACTGTTTTTCTAAATGGATTTTTTTAGGAGAATATCTTTATATCTCAACCCGAGGGGTTCATAGCCCAAGGTCAAGAGCAAAAAGCTTGCGAGCTGAATCGATCCATTTATGGGTTGAAATAGACATCCAAATCTTGGAACATTAAATTTGATACAGCGATCAAATCTTTTGGTTTTGATCAAAACGTTGATGAACCCTGTATCTACGAGAAAATCTTCAACGATAAAGTAACTTTTCTAATAATTTATATAGACGATATCTTACTCATTGGGAATGACGTAGGGTACCTTATTCACATTAAGGAATGGCTGGCAGCCTAATTCTAAATGAAAGATTTGGGAGAGGTGCAGTATGTACTTGGGATTCAATTCATCAGAGATCACAAGAACAGAATGCTAGCTCTGTCTCAAACAACTTATATTGAAAAATGTTGACTCGATATTCAATGTAAAACTTTAAGAAGGATTTGTTACCTTTCTTGCATTGGGTTCACTTGTCTAAGGAATAGTGTCCTAAGACATCTCAAGAAGTTAAGGATATGAGACGTATTCTCTATGCTTCAGCTATGGGCAGCTTAATGTATGTTATGCTCTGCACTAGGCCAGATATTTGTTATATTGTACGAATTTTCAATAGGTACCAATCCAATCTAGGGTTAGACAATGATTAAGAACATCCTCAAGTATCTTAAGAGAAAGAGGGACTACAAGCCGGTGTATGGGGCTAAGATTGATCCTTACAGGATACACCGACTCTGATTTTCAAACTGACAAGGATTCTAGGAAATCCACGCCAGAGTCAGTGTTTACCCTAAATGGGGAGGTGTAGTATGGTGTAGTATCAAGCAATGATGCATTGTAAATTCTACTATCGAAGTTGAGTATGTAGCTGCTTGTGAAGCAGCAAAGGAAACAATTTGGCTAAGGAAGTTCCTAAGTGATTTGGAAGTGGTTCCAAATATGAACTTGTCCATCACCTTATAATGTGACAACAGTGGGGTAGCAGCAAACTCTAACGAACCATGCAGTCATAAACGAGGAAAGCATATTGAGAGGAAGTATCACATGATACGGAAGATTGTGCAAAGGGGAGATGTAATCGTCACAAAGATTGCCTCAAAGCACAACATTGTTGATTCATTTATGAAAGTTCTCTCGGCTAAAGTTTTTTAAGGTCATCTAGAGAATCTAGGTCTATGAGACATGTATATTGTATAATCTAGAGCAAGTGGGAGATGTGTAATAGGTACATGGATGTTCTAGTTTATTGTATTTAACATTATCCTGCCTTTTGAATTGTGTACAATCCACTAACTAGAGTTTTAGTTCAAGTGGGAGTTTGTTGGGTTTTATGCCCTAAAACTCGTAGATAGTAAATGTTATTAATTGGCCGTCACCAATAAAGAGTTATAGATGTTAAACCAATAAATGTTATTGTTTGTATTGTTTTCTTTTTTGTCTAAATAACCCTAAATCCAATAAACTAATATCCAAGGTTGTCTTATGAGTCTTGAACTGTATGCGGAGACATACAAGGATCAATGTTCCAGATACAGCCTAGGGTCTTTAGTACAGGGATAAGGCTGGGTACCTTCTCCTGGTAACATTATGGACGACCCACTTTGTATTGATACAAACATAATGATTTAACGCATTTGTGTAGGTGACACGCGAGTGGAGGTATTCTATACAATGAGTTTGCATAATACTGGACCACAAAATAGTAACCACTAGATGTAACACCATTGACTAGTTAAGTTTCTATTTCAATAGGATGACCTAGGCAACTTAGTCTTAAGCCTGAGTATATTATGAACTTCTGTTCACGAGGAATTATCCTTTGATTTGCATGGGTGAGGGTGGCTAGTTCGCCAACCCAATATGCCTACCATTTTGGGGACAAGATCAAATGGGAGTTGGGAACTTAATAATACAAGATGGAATTCACTCATTTCCTCCTTGACGGTAAGTAGATGAGTGTTCCCTTAATTGATGTCTCTAGGACTTGAACAAAAGACCCTACCCTCTCATTAGCCCGAGAGGAGTTTCTGTTTATTGGTTAGACCATGAACAGGTTGTTCATTAGAGGATTGGTACTTAAGGATTCAGAGGTAACCCAAGGGTAAAACAGTAATTTGACCTAGTTGAAGTTACAAACAATCGTGAAGAACTAACTTGTTGGTATTGGTTTACATCCATGGACACAAAAATATATTTGGTGAGAAGAGTACAATTGTGGGTGTTTAGTGGAGTGTACCCAAAGTTAATAAATATTGATTAACTTAGTTAATGAGTTTAACCAATTAATATCATATTATTGGAGCTTCTGATTTACAGGTCTACCTCGTTAGCTTACTAGAGGATACTTAAGAGGAATAATTTAAATTCTTTAAATTAATTTGAGGAAACTATATATTTGTGAGATTAATATATAATTAATTATGGATATGATCTAAAATTAAATTGGAAAGCAATATTTGAATAAGATTAAAATTAATTTAAGTGAATTTATAGAGAGATCTTGCACAAATACATGGGATGTATATGATAATTAAATGTATACATTAACTTGGGTTTAATGTACAAGTAGTTATTTAACTATTGTGCAAATAAAAAATTAAATAAATGTTATTTAATTGTGCAAATTAAATAAGTTTTATTTAATTTAGTTAATTGATTAAATAAGTGTTATTTAATTAAATGGGCTACTTAATTAAATCAATATTATTTAATTAATTATGAAAAAGAAAAATATATTGGGAAAGATTTTTGGCTTTTCTCTGTATAAAGACATTCTCATGGCCCTTTAGCAACACACACTTTGATTGCAGAAAAACTCTGACAATACACAACTCCTTATTGTTATTGTGCAGAATTTTTTCTAAGCCATAAATCCTTTCAACTCTCCAAAACACTTTTCTCCTCTCCTTCTCCCAATAGTTGGATACCACATATCTCTCTATTGGAATCCAAGAGAATAACGAGGTGACTCTTGTGGTAGTGTTCGAGATCGCTCAAGGAATTGTTCGTGATCAAGACCGTTTGGAGATTCGTTCGTTGGAACATTGGAGAGGATTGTTCGTGGCACTTGGGGAATCTACAAAGGTAAGAATCGTTCTAACCCTTTCCCCAATAGCATGCTAATTATGTGTTTATTCATTCAGCTTAGTATAACGACTTTGTTTATTGTAAAATCAAATATTGGGCTGCAAGGCGATCTCACACAAGAACGCTTCCGCTGCAAGATTCAATCCCTACAAGTTGTTCATTAGAGGAGCACTAGTACTTAAGGAATTAGAGGTAACCCAAGGGTAGAACAGTAATTTGACCTAGTTGAAGTTACGAACACTCGTGAAGGATTAATTTCCTATTATTGGTTTATATCTGTGGACACAAAAATATATATGTAGTGAGAATAGTGCAATTGTGAGTCTTTAGTGCAGTGTTTCCGCAGTTAACAAATATTGATTAACTTGATTAATGAGTTTAGCCAATTAATCTCATATCGTTAGAGCTTCTGATCGATAGGTCCACAAGGTCCCCTTGTTAGTTCACTAGAGGATATTTAAGAGGGATGATTTGAATGGTTCAAATAAATTTGAGTAAACCATATATTAATGTGATTAATATATAATTGATTGTGGATATGATCTATAATTCAAATTAAATTGAAAAATAATATTTGAATAAAAATTCAATTAATTAACTCACACGAATTAGATTCACAGATAATTAATTAACATAGAGGTATTGTACATATACATATCGTATTTATGATAATTAAATATATATACATTAAATTAGATTTAATAGTTATTTAATTAAGGGGCCTTTTTAAATATAAAAAAATATTTAAAAATATTTGCACTTTATAGCAAAAAAATTTTAAAATACAAAGCACTTTTGAAACTTTTTGCTATAAAGTGTAAATATTTTTTGGAATTTTCTATTTATAAGAATTTCTCTTTAATTAATTTGCAAATTAAATTAAATATGTGTTATTTAATTTTGTCAATTAATTAAATAAATGTTATTAAATTAATTAATTATGGAAAAGAGAAATAGGAAAATGAGTAGGAAAAGGGTTTGACTCTTCCCTATATAAAGACCTCCCTATGGCTCATTTGGGAGACACTGACACAGAAACTGATAATATGCAACACACAAGAGTTATTGTGCAAAATTATTTTAGTATTCTTTATTAATTTTCTTTATTAACCTATCATATTATTAATCATCTCATTTTTTTCACTTTTATATAATATATTGTTTACAAAAATATATTTTATTATATTATTTAATTAAAATTAACATTAAAATTACTAACTTAATTATTATAAAAGTGATTAAGTATTAGATTATAATTAATATGACGTCCATTAAATATATTAATTGATTAATTTTAATTATAAATTACTCAACTTTCAAATATTTATAATTAAAAAATTATCATTGATTCTTAATTAATTAATTTTTATCAATATATTGGATGATATTTATTGTTTAATTAATTGATCCATTACCATTATATAAGATTGTCATGCTTCATTTCATAAATTAAATATAAAAATAATTTTTGTTCATAAAATTCTGAGAGAATTTCTTATGCACAACCAAACACAGTTATATTTGATTTCTAGACATCATATTCCCAAACATCCTATATTCTGAAAGCATCTATAAAACCTTAAACAAAGTTATCTCTGAATTCATTTTTCCAAAAGTTATTCTGAGTGGTTGTCAAACCCTCCAACTTTTTCCAAAATTATTTTTTAAAAAAACAAACAAATAATAAGTAAAACCAAACACACTCGATGTTTCGATTAAATTTGAAACTTTTATATCAATTGTTATGGGTAGAATTATTTGTTGGGCTGTATGTCCTAAAACTCGGAGTTTGTAACTTTAGACATATTTTATTTGCAATAAAGTTGTTATTATGGTTTATTCAATAAAGTTGTTATTGAACATGTAAATTACACTTTTAAAGCCTAAATATAATAAACTAATGAAACTCTGGCTATAGCACGAATACTTAAACTTTATGTAGAGACATAAAAGAGAATCAAGTTTGAGTATATAGCCAAAACAGTCTATAAGTATAAGGATAAGGAACGATACCTTATCCTGGTGACATTATGGATGCGGCCCGCTTTGTATTTGATACAAATGATATGATCCCAGAATCATTCATGTGGAGACATGTGAGTGGGGGCATTCTATGTAAAAGATGTTTGCATGCATAAGACTGGACCACGAAATAGTCACTTTTCTTTATAACACAGTTGCTATTAAAACTGACTATTTCAACTCGATGATTTAAGGTAACTTGATCTCAATCTTAAGCTAACTGTGAACTCTTATTTATTCGAGGTTATCCTTTAATCTGGAATGGTGAGAGTGCCTTAACATCACACTCAATAAGCCTCTCATTTTAGGGGTAAGACCGGGTAATTAGCTCGGGACATAGTCCTGCACAATAGAAGTCTCTCCTATCTTCTTTAGGGATAGTAGACAGGTTGTTCCCTTAAGTACTGACTCCTAGTCTTGAACAAGGGGCCCTGCCCTCTCTATGAATGAGAGAGACTCAGTTTATTGGCAGGACCATAAACCAATTGTTCATTAGTGGATCAGTGGAGACTTAAGAAACATGATGTATTACAGGGGTAAAATGGTAATTTTGACCCGATTGTAAATACGAACAACATGTGAAGGATGAACTTATTGATCATGGTTAAATCAGATGGGTAGAAATATATCTACAGTGAGGAGAGTGCAAATATTGGGATTTAGTGGAGTGACCCAATAGTTAACGAATGTTGGTTAATTAGTTGGGTTTAGCCAACTAATCTCGAATGGTTGGAGCTCATGATTTGTAGGTCCATTAGGTCTCTCTACTAGCTCATAAACGGATTAAATCTTTGAATAGTGTGATGAGAGAATTTGAAACATTCAAATTCGAATTACGAAAATTGTTAATTATATGCGATATAATTATATGTTTAATTATCGAATTAAACAAGATTAGAGAGTTTGAGAATATTTAAATATGATTTAAATATTAAAAACATGAATAGAGATTCATGTTAAGAATTGGTGTTTAATAAATTTATTATTTGATATTAAATTAATTTAATTAATTAAAATTGTTTAATTGTTTATTTAGAATTAATTTTATTTAAAATTACTTGTTAGGATTAATTTTGTTTAAATTTAATTAATTTGATTTAATATTAATTATTGAATTATTATTTTATAAAATTACTTTTCATTTTAATTTTGAAATTAGTTTTTCAAATTGAAAATTTAATTTGTTTAAAAATTCAATTGAATGAAAAACACATTAGTGGGCTTTTCCCACATGAGACACCACATTCTCTACCCAATTTGAGAGTGTTTGGTGTCATTTTCTCTTATAATTCATTTGCATCTTGTTGTTGAACAAAAGGATGGATTTTCTGAGGAAATTGTGTTCATGCATTTGAATACTGGGATGAAGAAAGAGTTCTTCACCTACAAAACACAGAAAACTGAAAATCTCTCCAAAATTCTTTAAATACAATCTCATTTTGGATCCCACAATCCAATCTAAGGGCCAAGAGGATAGTAGAGAAGATCTTGTGGTGGTCTTCAAGCCAAAGGAGAGGAGATTCAAGCAAAAAATTTGTTGATTTAAAGAGTTCTTCAAAGGTAATTTCATAAACTCTAGTATTTTACTTTAACCTTGCATGCTTGTTAGCTTAAATTAATGTAGTTAGAGTGTTTAATATCTTGAATCGTTTCTGCCTATTGAATGTCAATACCATCAATTGATATTAAAGCATGATTGAAGCACTCAATTTACATTTAGCTTGGTCGGTATTTTTCATAAGTTGTATGAAATGGGTGCTGATATGGATATTTTTCAATTTTGGCATTAGATTTCTCTTCAATTATGTTGCAAAAGTTGTAATTGGCTCTTTGTTTATGGGCCTTAATGTGTGATTAAGTGTCCGTAAATTTGTTAGAGTCAATAGACTTGTAATTAGGTTGTAATCGAAGAAGAACCGAAGCAAATTCAGCAGAAAAAACTAGCAAAAAAGCTACTGCCTTCACAACATTGCAACGCTGCTTGAACAGTGTTGCAACGCTGTTCTTCGTCCAACTCAGATGACACACATGCGAGCTGATTCTGGTTTGGGGGATCTGGTTTGGCCGGTTCGAGTCGTGAAGGTCTGGTTCAACCTGTCTTTGGATTGATTCACCTATTTTCTTGACTTCAAGGTCTGGTTCGAGCTGTTTGGAACAGGTCTGGGTTGGTTCGAGCGGTCTAAAGGCGGTTCAAGACTTATAATCAATTATTCTTGTAATAGTTAGCTTGTTTGCTTGCTTAGTATGTCAAAACTGGTCCATATCAGTGTCTGTTTCATTATTTATGCATTTGATATATGTTATAATTAAATTAAATCGTGTATGTGCATAATGAAGGATCTCTTATTCAAGAGGACCAGTGAGCGGAAGCAAGATCTTTCCAAGTCCATTGTGAAAGAATAAATGCATTCACAAATATACAAGAACAGTTTTGCATCTTAAGAAAATTATAGCATGCTTTCTTAATCAGATACAAAAGGAATTGAGAGACATACCTTTGAAGAACTATTCTTCTGAAAATCTCTCGCTCTCGTGAGAATCGTCCGGCAATATCTCACTTTCGTAAGCAACGTTTGCCAACCTCTCGCTGTCGTCACAATCACGAACAATCTGATCCTCGACTAGCAACCCTTCGACACTACCACTCGGCAATCTTGGTATTCTCGGAGTGAGAATCTAGGAGGTGTGGGCTTTATGTGAATTTGGTAGAGGGAAGGAGGAAGAAAACGATCGAACTACACGATCAAGTAAGTGGGGAAAAGATTTTTTCTATCGCATAGACTGAGAGTACTTGATCGTTTAGTAATCTTTTGTTCTCGTGAGAATCTTCAAGCCAATCGTCTAGTCAATCATCTAGCAAATCTCGCTCGATCAGTTAGTCTCTTGCTCAATCGTTAATATCTCGCTCTCTTGAGCAATCGTCTAGTCAATCATCTAGCAAATCTCGCTCGATTGGTTAGTCTCTTGCTCAATCGTTTAGAGCCAATTGTCTAGCAAATCTCGCTTGATCGTTTAGTCTCTCGTGAAGGCTATCGTGTAGTCTCTTGTGAGCAAACTATTAGTGAAGCAATTAATGAAGCGATCTTTTGTAAAATGAAAATTCTTTTCATTTTATTCTTCAATTATTAAAACTGAAAATAACCTCTCACTTCACGCACGTTAAAGGAGAAACAAAATAACCAATTAAACAATTATCTTATAATTATTTTTATTATAAATAAATATAATAACCAACTTATCATATTATATTTATAACCTATAGTTTTAATATCACATCATATTTAAACTTTAAACCATATTTCTTATATCACATCATATGTAATATTTAAACCATAGTTCTTTTCTCCTTTATTTAATATAAATCATATTTATATCAAATTTCTCCAATTAATGTATCTTATACATCATATCAATTATACCACATATAATTGAACCAATTTAATTATATCATATATAATAAAACTCCCTCTTGTTAATTTGAATACTTCAAACTAACCCAAAAACTAATTTTCAACTAGAATCCATTGAGCTACCAAAGGGACCTTATGGACCTATAGCTTGAAGCTCCAACGATACTTGAATAACTAACTAAACTCTTTAATCACGAAATCCACCATCAGTTAATTTTCAGGCACTCCACTAAAGACCAACAGCTACACTCTTCTCACTACATATATATTTATGTATCCATTAGATATAACCAATCAACAGTACGGTAACCCTTCACAAATCACTTGTAACTACAGTTAGACCAATTTACCGTTTTGCTCCTGTAGTTACATCTAACTTCTTAAGTACCATTGGTTCCTCTAATGAACAATACATCATAGTCCTACTATGAGTGAACACCTCTTGGGCCATGAGAAAGTGTGTGGCGCCACATTGTTCAAGCCCCGGAATCAGCCCTTAAGGGAGCAATCTATCTACTTACCCCTACTTTAGGGAAGGAGTGAATTCCACCTTGTGTAGTTGAGTTCCCAACTTCCCAATCAGACGAATCTCCAAAGTGGTAGGTTTGAGTCGACAATCTGGCCACTCGCACCCATGCAAATCAAAGGACCACCCTCATAGGCAGGAGTTCCCAACTCACTCAGGATTAAGGTCATGTTACCTATGGTCATCCTAGTGAAATGAAAGTCTCTGTCATGAACGAAGTTATATAACGAGACTAAACATTTTGTGGTCCGGTCTTATACAAACTCCTTTGTATAGGATACCCCCGCTCGCATGTCTCCACATGAATGATCAGGATCAAACCATTTGTAGCACTTTACGACACTTGTAACATCTACAAGGCGGGTTGTATCCGTAGTGTCACCAAGATAAGGTTTCCCTCCCCATTTAGGTTATCACTTAAGGTACGATCCACTTGTATGTCTCCACATACATGCTTAAGTCACAACAATAACCAGGGATCTTAGTTTATTGGTTTGTGGTAAATGCAATTAAAATTTCCCATATTTCATAGACAACAGTGAAGAAAATATCTCATATTATTACATCACAAGTGTTTGTTCATACAGGTGTTTACAAACTACAGGATCCTACGAGATTTAGGGCATCAACCCCAACACATTATGTATGCCATGTATATTTAAAATCCCACAATAAGAAAGCATGTATCATGCATTAAAAGTATGTTATAATTTGTTGTAATATATAGTATGCATGATTTAGGGTTTCATGTGTTTAATATAATTTGTTATATTAAATTATGAAATGCTTGGTGGATGTTATGGATCGATAGCATGTCTATAGTTTTATAAAGTGTTGTAAAATGAATTAGACATTTAAAATCTATAACAAAGATAAGATGCATGTTCACCTAGAGTTGACAAATAACAACTTGTTTTAATAAGTTAAAATAGATTGTTATTTTGTAAAACTTTGGTTACAAACTCACCGGGGCTAAAATCCTATCTAAGGATGGAGGTACTTAAGTTGACGGTTTACAGAACACCTGCTACCTGGGGATTTTAGCTGGTTCTTAAGCATTGTTAACCTGGTTTTATGAGCATACATGAGCGATGTGAGGTAATAAATTAGTTTATCACTTAGACATCGTAGATTAAATACAAATATATTCACTATTAGTGTATCCAATAAGTATCAGATCCTTAGCACTATACACGAGCATATAGTCCCCCGTTCTATGAAAATACTTGAGGATGTTTTTAACGGCAGTCCAATGATCATATCCAGGATTGGGATGATATTTGCTGACGATTCCAACTGCATAGCATATGTCGGGACGAGTACATAACATGGCATACATTAAATTCCCTACAGCTGATGCATATGAAATTCGTTTCATAGCCTCAACCTCTTGAGGTATCTTAGGACACTATTCCTTAGACAAATGAATTCCGTGCCGAAAAGGTAACATACCTCTCTTTGAATTCTGCATTTTATATCTAAACAACATCTTATCTATACAAGAATCCTGAGATAATGCTAAAGTTCTGTTCTTGCGGTTCCGAACTATTTGGATCCCAAAAACATACTGTGCTTCTTCCAAATCTTTCATTTGGAATTGCGTAGCAAGCCATCTTTTAACATCAACAAGAAATTCTAATTCATTTCCTATGAGTGGAATATCATCAACATACAGAACCATAAAAGCTATAGATTGTTTAGAAATTTTCTTGTAAACACAAGGTTCGTCAACATTCTATTTAAAGTCATAAGACTTGATCGCAGTCTCAAATCTCATATTCCAGGATCGAGATGCTTGCTTTAACCCATAAATGGATCTATTAAGCTTGCAAACTTTTGCTCTTGACCTTGTTCAATAAACCCCTTTATTTCAGACATATAGATACTCTCTTTAAAATAGTCATTCAAAAAAGTTGTCTTGACATCCATTTTCTGGATTTCATAATCATAAAAGGCGACAATGGATAAGAGTATCCTAATCGACTTGATGATGGCAACTGGAGAAAAGGCTTCTTCATAACCTACTCCTCTTTTTGGGTAAACCCTTTTGCCATGAGTCTAGCTTTTTAGGTCTATATCTTACCAGCTTGGTCTCGTTTTCTCTTGTAGATCCACTTGCAACTTTTGGGTTTTATCCCTTCTGGTTGATCTAATAGATCTCAGACTGAATTGAAGTACATTGACTCCATTTCAAGATCCATGGCTTTGATCCACTAGTCCTTATCCATATCCTATATTGCTTAAAAGTCAATGGATCCTCTAAGCCATCATCAGGTCTGAGTTTTGGTTAAACCTATGTACCAGTCAGGCTGTTGCATAACCCTCCCACTACGTCGAGGCATTCTCAACTCTTGAAAAGGATGTGAAGTACTAGTTTCATCAACAACTCTTATTGAAGAACCTGTTCAATCAACAACTCTTATTGATCTATATGTAGTTTCTCTGGATATCTTACTTAATACTAGCTTACTGCGAGGTTGATGATTTATAATGTAGTCTTCCTATAAGAATGTCGCATTTGTCGACACAAAAACTTTATCTTCCTGAGGATCATAAAAGTAACCACTTTTTGTCTCTTTACATAGCCTAAAAATAGGCATACTTTTGAACGGCGTTCCAATTTCTTTGGATTTTGCACCAATAAATTTGTTGGGCAACCCCAGATCCTGAAGTGACATAAACTACCTTTACATCCTCCCCATAACTTGTAAGGTGTTCCTGAAACACTTTTCGAGGGAACCATATTCAATATATACACCGTAGTCTCTACTGCAATACCCCAAAAAGAACTTGGCAACTGAGTATAACTCATCATAGAACGAACCATGTCCAACAGGATTTTATTTCTCCTTTCTGCAACACCATTTTGTTGAGGTGTGCCAGGTGTTGTGAGTTGCGAATGAATTTCGTGTTCTATGAAATAGTCCTGGAATTTTAAGTTCATGTACTCACCACCTCAATTTGATCGAAATGTTTTAATCTTTTTACCTAATTGCTTCTCAACCTCTGCCTTATATTCCTTGAACTTTTCAAGTGTTTCAAACTTATGATGCATTAGGTAAATGTAGTCATATCTTGAATAATCATTGATACGTGGAAAATGGAGTAAATAAATATGCATTCATTGTTCATTCTCCATGTGTCGCTGGTCATGCGTTGGACTAAGGGATATGCAATATGAGTCTGATGACCATGCATTCCTGCCACAAGTTTTCTTGCTCTCTCTCCAAGTATAACGAACTCAGGGCTTGTAGCTAAATGTTATGAAGTAATGTGTTGCGACGAAGAATAAAAGAATATTGAAGTTAAGGGATATGCGCTACTCTTACTCCTAACTAACAGATTAAGCAATGGAAGTATGACTATGAAAGTTAGAAACACGGCAGTTGTTAACGCGTAATAAAATGCATGGGAAAATAGATAAAATGGTGGGGATATCTTCACCGCATCAATAAGCTTGATCGCAGGGGTAACCCCAGCCAGTGCAAGCTATGCGATTATGCTATACACACTTCAAAAGACGCATGCGATGCATATGCGATAGTGTCGATAGAACTTATGTCTAAGTCTCTATTCATGCTCACGTGCTCCCACACATAAACAAGGTGACCGCATACCACCATATCCTACTTCTGGACTCATGCGATGTGACCGCATACTTTCATATCCTATCTATAGGGTGCATACGTTGTGTAATAGAAAACAGAGCTTATTCCTAAGCGTCTATTCTTGCTTATGTGTTCCAGTCTGACTCTCTCAAGCCTAGATTTAGCTTTTAGACTACTCTCCCACGTATGCCCAAATGATGAATGGTGCGCTCATAAGACAAGGTAGTCACATAAAGCATGGTTGACATAAGATTATTCCTATCTCTAGGATCACTGCTTACTTTGCCTAATGCGTTCCACTACTTACCCTCTCGGGCAGTTAGTCGCCGCTAATCAGCTCATAAACAAGCATTGCGTCCGCTCACAGACAAGCGTTGCATCAGCCTCACACTAAGCAAATAGGATTTTTTCACAATACTCGCGCAACGCACACCTCTCAGTGGTTTACTACATGCTTCATATGTCTATGTCGCATGATTAAGTATGTGATACTCTAGCAATCTTACTTAGTTGTTGTAATGAGAGTAAAGGATGATAAGAAAAGGTAAATGAAGATGGAATCGAAGGAAGTAAAGAAATGTATTGATCACAAAATGTATTAATCTCTTAAGCCACAACGTAATACAATACAGAGATAGAAGAGATATGGAGGGCCAGATGGGCAATGTCTTACTTCCATCAGATGTGTGTCAAGGTTGACGATGGTGCCATGGATCGGCGGTGGAGTAGTCTCTCTCGAGATTTATCTCCGGTGAAGCTCTGGTCGTCACTCAAAAAGGTAGGAGGAATGAAGAACTCTCAAGAATATCTCCCCACGCTTTCATCTGGATCAGAAGGATCTGCCCCAAGGCAGAAGCTCGGATTGTTTGAAGTTGAGCTCTAAGGCTTCTATTTATAGAGCTTTATCGCTGACAGCATTAATGGTCCTTCTCTAAATTTTTGCTGCTAACGACGTGGTGGACCTGCTCTGAATCTCTGCTACTAACAGCGTAGGTGAAATGTCAACATCACCTTTTGATACTCCCAAGGTATGTGTTCGTGCTTGGTTTCCGAAGTATCATCGTATTCCACCACCCTTGCGTTCATCCCTCTATTACGGTTGTTACTCTGTAGCCGCAACCTCTATGCGATGGACACATGCGGTTAATGGCCGCAACATCCATGCGTCGAACGTATGCGATCGCCTCTGCGATTGTGAGATTCATCGCATACGATCGATTCCTGTGTTAGCTAAAAAAATAGATAATTGGATGCAGAATAACGCATAATAGTGGGTTAGCCGAGATTTTCATTACAGATCGATGCAAGCTCACTTTCTCATGAATTCTTAGTATAATCATCGCATATTCTACTTAACAGCCTTCATAATTCTAAATAAAAGGCCTATAATAACGTACATTTTTTCCCGTCATCAATCATCAATGAAGCTGATGAAATATTCATACCCTCCTCACTTTAACATTCATCGGACCATAAAGGTTTGAATGTAATAGCTCTAAGGGTACTTTGGCTCTAAGACCTTTTCCAGTAAAAGATCTTTTGATCATCATACCCTCAAGACAAGATTCACATGTGGGTAAAGAGCTATCTTCTAACTGGTTTAGAAGTCCACCCTCAACCAATCTTCTAATCCTATTAAGATGTGACCTATTCTTAAGTGCCAGAGATAGGCTTTGGAGAAATTTTCCTTTTCTCATTATGAGTTTCAACTGTTTTAAAAATCTCTATATTCAAAACAACTTTTACCTCAATTGGTTTTAACACGTATAAGTTATTTTCTAAATTTTCACATCATATCTTAATACCTTTCAAAATAATAAACACTTCATTATTTTCAAAAGAAACTTTATAATTATGTTCTAGCAAACACAAGATAAAAATTAAATTCCTTTTCATAGAAGGAATATAATGAACATTTTCAAGTAAAATGTATTTATCTCTAATAAATAACTTCATATCTCCTACTATTTTAGCTAAAACAACCTCCCCAGTCCCTACCTTAAAGGTTGCTTCGCCTTTTGTAAGTTGTCTCCAAGAACTAGTTTCTTGAGCGAAAGCACAGATATGGTTAGCGACACCCAAATCTATTATCCAAATTAATTTATCATTTTCCACTAAATATGTCTCAATCACAAGCAAATCACATTTACTGTGTTGTGCTTTCTTTGTTTCTTCATCTATGACATTCATGATTTCTCTAGCAGAAACTATGTTATCAAATTTCTTAGCTTATATATCATATAGATTTGCTAGAATAATGTTTTGCGCTTTTTCATTTGCCTTAATCCATTTTCCATATGCATACCAACTCTTTTGGTATGTAGAAGAACTAGGAGATTGAGGACATTCCTCTGTTAAAACAAATTACAAATCATAGTCTGCTAGTGTATTTGATTTCCATGTTGAATTGTTAATGTTGTTAATGTTACTGGAAGCGAGTGATTTTAAAGAAGTTGACATGCTGAAAGTATAAACAAATTCTAATTAGTAAATTGCTTTTAAACCCAATTAATTTTAGCAAAAGTAATAATGTATCCATTTTCATTATTTATTTGCAACGATACTATAATGCTACTAAAGAGCAGTCAAATACTCTTTCACTAAAGTAAAACATTCTTGACTAAATACTATCTCCAGAATAACTCTTATTCCTATAATCATTTAGTTACCATTTTCAGTCAAGAACTTACTAACACTTAGTAATTCTGTAAGTGTAACCCTCCATTTTCAGATCTCAGATATTAGCAACCCCAACGATGCTACCGAATTGGAAAGTCAAGGTTGGGAATTGACCTAAGAAATCCTATCCATTTCTAGAGTTTGAGTTGTTCCGAATCCTATGTTACAACCCTCCGAGGGGATAGTCGTGGTTAGCGACTGGCTAATGCCTCCCAAAAGACGACAGCATGTGCAACATAGGAATCTCACGGTCCATACTAACGGAAGAGACCGCAGGACACGTTGACACATATCCTTCACCCACTTACTATGAACTACTTCCCCCATTCACCTTGCTATTGACCCATGGAAACACTTTTTGAATGGAGCAGTTGAGGTAAAATTGACACGAAACCAAGTATGAATCTCACGGTGTGAACTCTTAGAGACGTGAGAGTTAAGATCAATATATCGTATATATTTAATCCTACTATGAGCTACTTCCCCTATTCACCTTGATGTTGACCCATGCAAACACTTTCTGNCTATGAGCTACTTCCCCTATTCACCTTGATGTTGACCCATGCAAACACTTTCTGAATTGAGGTCACTCCCAGGGTGACACAAAGCCAAGCATAAATCTCATGGTGTGAACTCTTAGGGACGTGAGAGCTAAGAATCATATATCATATTTGTTATTAATCTCCCACTGAGGTGTTCTAACAATATATCATATATGTTATTCATCTCCTACTGAAGTGTTCTACTTGTTTGGGTATACTTTTACTTAGGTTTATTTTGGCTAATTAAACAACCGAAGTCTATATGGCTCATCCAAGTATAACGTTTATAATTGGATTTAACCTACGATATCTAGGTGATAAATCAATTTTAACACCTCATACTGCTCATATGTGCTCATAAAACTGGTTAAAAAGGCTCAAGTATTCAGCCATAATCCCCAGGTAGGAGGTGTTCCATAGACTGTCAGCTTAAGTACCTCCAGCCTTAGATAGATTATATATCGGTACCAGTTAACAACGCTCAAGTATTCAGCCATAATCCCCAGGTAGGAGGTGTTCCATAGACCGTCAACTTAAGTACCCCCAGCCTTAGATAGATTATATACCGGTTGAGTTTGTAACCCAAGTTTATAAGATAACGACCTATTATAACTATCAAAACAAATGGTTAACCTATGTGAGCATGCAATTTATCTTTGTTATGGATTTTAATGTCTGGTCCAATTTTATAACAACTTATAAAATACTAGACATGATTTGCATCCATAACATACATCAAAGGCATTCAAACTTTAATATAACACTTATATTAAACTTTAGAGACCTTAAACAGGCATATAATATATTATAACTCTTTATAATACAAATACATGTAACATGTTTCTTATGGTGAGATTTTAAATTTACATGGCATACATTATGAACACATGTTTAATTTAAATATAACATATATCACATGCACAAATATTTGAACACCACTAATATGGTTCAACTTAGGCATCCTAAGTAAGCGAGAATAACTAATTATTACAAATATAATTCAAAATCAGCTTCAAAAAGAATACGGATCGCTCGACCCGACCTAAACTGGACCCGAACTGGCCCTCCAAGGCTCAATTGAGGCTGAACGGACTCTAGGGTGGCTGAACTGGACCAGAAACCACCAAAACTGGTCAAACCGCCTTCACTCGAATGAACCGACTCACGAACAGGTACCTTTCTGGGTTGAGATGAATTGCGTCATGACGCTACGTCCCAGCGTTGCAACACCTCAAGCTTCAGAATGAATAGCATCATGACGCTCTATGAGCAGTGTCACAACGCTGCAAGGGCAGTGGCTTCTTTCCCAGATTTTGCTGCTGACCAAGCTTGCTGCAAACTTCGATTGCAACTTAGTTTCAACTCTATTGACTCTAATAAAATTATAGACTCTATAGCACACATATAAGCTCATCAAACAAGAGCCGATTACAAATTAAACTTCACAATGAAAGAGAAATATAATCCCACAGTTGAATTTCAACCATATCGGTCAACCAAACATACATCCATAGAGATTCACACACCAAACTCAAATTAACGTTAATTGAGTGCTTAAATCATGCTATGATACCAATTGTTGGAATATATATACATACAGCAGAAGCAATCCGAATCAATAAGCACTCTAATTACATTTAATTTGAGTATCAAAAGCATGCTAAATCAGAATTTCAGAAAAGAGGGTTTCAAAAACTTATACCTTTGAAGATTTTCACCAAATCCAAGTTTCTCTCCACGAATTTGAGCTTCAAATCAATAGTAGACCACCAAGAGATCTTCTCTACCATTCTTCAACTTGGATTAAAAGTGGTGGAACTCTGGATAGAGCTTAATTAGGAGAGGGAGGAGAGAGTTTGAGAGAGAAGTTGAAATTCTGCAGAAATTTCCTAAACTTTTTAGATCTCTCTCTTCAATTTTAGAAATTGAAGATTTTATTCAACAATCACATGCAACCACTAACTTAATCAGCATCTTGACATTTCAAATGCAACATGGAAGTGGACTAGGTGTTGGATTTAGAATTAAACCACTTAATTCAATAAAAGTGGGATAATTCTATAATCAAATTGATTTTCCATTTTAATTAATTCTAAATTAATTAAAAGCAAAATTCAAATTTTGAAATGAATTTGGAAGTTGATAATATCAATTTAATATTTTAAATAATTAATTAAACATATTTAATTAATTAGATAAATAATAATTTACTATCAACTATTAAATTAACTGAACACGTAATTCATACATGAATCCTATTCATATAATTAATATTTAAATCATCATTTGACTATTTTAAACTCTCCAATTATGTTTAGTTTCGATAAACTAAAAGTTAATTATATCGAATATAATTATCCAAACCCTAAATTGAATTTGAACATCTCAAATTTCAAAACCCTAAATTGAAATTTGAACACTTCAAATTGAAACCATAATTTTGATTTTGAACATTTCAAAACCACCCAATTTACTAATCCAATATTTATGAGCTAGTGAGGGACCTTCTGGACCAACAGATCATGAGTTCCAATGATTTGAGATTAATTGGCTAAACTCTTTAAACTAGATTAATCAATATTCATTAACTACCGAGACACACCACTATAGCTCAGTAGTTGCACTCTCCTCACTGTAGATATATTTCTGTCCACTTGATTTAATTATAATTAGTCAGTCGGCCCTTCACAGGTTGTTCGTAATAACGGTTGGGTCAAATGTTGTTTTACCCCCCAAAATTACATGTTGCTCCTTAAATCCCACTGATCCTCTAATGAACAATTGGTTTACGATCTAATTATTAAACGGTCCCTCTCAATCCAATGAGATGGTGGGGCCCCTTGTTCAAGACCTGGATTCAATACTTAAGAGAACAATCTCTCTACTATCCCTAAATTGGGTAGGTGCAAATTCCATCTTGCACCCTATGTCCCCAGCTATCTACCCGGTCTTACTTCTGAAATGGGAGGCTTATTAAGCCAACGTTGTTGAGTCAACCCTCATCTATGCAAATCTAAGGATAATCCCGAATAAACAAGAGTTCATAGTTAGCTCAGAATTAAGGTCAACTTACCTAGGTCATCAATTTGAAACAATCAGTCTTAAATAGTAAACAACATTATAAAGTAAGAGTGACTTATTTAATGGACTGATCTTATGCAAACTCATTGCATAGGACACCCCCGTTCCTCATGTCACTACATGAATGAATCAGGATCACTTCGTTTGTAGCACTTTACAACAAATTATTACAACTACATAGTGAGCCGCATCTGATAGTGTTACCAGAATAAGGCACCCAAACTTATTCATATTCTATAGACTGTTTTGGCTATTTACTCGAACTTGATCCATCTTCATGTCGCCACATAAAGTTCAAGTATTTATAATAGCCATGGATCTTAGTTTATTGGATTTAGTCTTTACAAGTGCAATTTACATATTCAACAACAGTTTTATTGAATAAACATCAATAACATCTTTATTGATAATAGAAAATGTTTAACATTACAAACTGCGAGTTTTAGGACATATAACCCAACAATATTATTCTCTCTTACTCAATATTGTATATATGTAAACTCGCTAGAGTTTTATTCCAAGTGGGAGTTTGTTAGGTTGTATGTTTAAAACTTATAGTTTGTAATCTTTAAACATATTCTATTTGCAATAAAGTTGTTGTTAAGGTTTATTCAATAAAGTTGTTATTGAACATGTAAATTGCACTTGTAAATCCTAAATCTAATAAACTAACGAACCCCTGGCTATAGCATGAATACTTAAACTTTATGTAGAGATATAAAGGAGAATCAAGTTTGAGTTTATAGCCAAAACAATCTATACGTATAAAGATAAGGCTGGGTACCTTATCCTCAGGACACTATGGATGCAACCCGCTTTGTATTTGATACAAACGATGTGATCCTGGAATCGTACATGTAGAGACATGCGAGTGGGGGCATCCTATGCAAAAGATGTTTGCTTACTGGACCACGAATTAGTCACTTTTCTTTATAACATCGTTTACTGTTAAGACTGATTATTTCAACTAGATGACCTAAGGTAACTCGATCTCAATTCTGTTGGGTTATATGTCCTAAAAATCATATTTTGTAAACCTTAAACATATTCTATTTGCAATAAAGTTATTATTGAGATTTATTCAATACAGCTGTTATTGAATGTGTAAACTGCACTTGTAGAACCTAAATCCAATAAACTAATAAACTCATGGCTATAACAAGAATACTTAAACTTTATGTAGAAACATAAAAGAGGATCAAGTTTGAGTATATAGCCAAAATGGTCTATGAGTATATGGATAGGGTTGGGTGCCTTATCTTGGGGATACTATGGATACGGCCTGCTTTGTATACCGATACAAACGATGTGATCCCAAAGTTGTTCATGTGAAAATATTCGAGCGGAGGCATCCTATGCAAAAGATGTTTGCATAAGATCGGACCACGAAATAATCACTTTTCTTTATAACGTCGTTTACTGCTAAAACTGACTATTTCATTTTGATGACCTAAGGTAACTCAATCCCAATCCTAAGCTAACTATGAACTTCTATTTATTCGGAATTATCCTTTAATTTGTATAGGTGAGAGTCGCTCATCATCGCCGCTTAATAAGCCTCCCATTTTAAGGGTAAGACCGGGTAGATAGTTGGGGACATAGTCTTGCAAGATGGAATTCACTCCTATTCGTTTTAGGGTTAGTAGATAGGTTGTTCCCTTAAGTACTAATTTCTAGTCTTGAACAAGGGATCCCGCCCTCTCTATGGTTGTGAAGGACTCAATTTCTTGGTAGGACCATAAACCAATTTTTTATTAGTGGATCAATGGAGACTTAAGGACCAAGATGTATTACAGGGGTAAAATGATATTTTTGACCCAATTGTAAATACGAACGACATGTGAAGGATCAACTTACTGATTATGGTTAAATCAAGCGGACAGGAATATATCTACAGTGAGGAGAGTACAACTACTGAGCTATAGTAGAGTGTCTCGATAGTTAACAAATATCGACTAATTCGGTTATAAGAGTTTAGTCAATTAATTTCAAATCATCGGAGCTCATGATCTATAGGTCCATTAGGTCCCTCTACTAACTCATAAAAGAATTAAACCTTAGAATAACGTGTTGAGTGAATTTGAAATGTTCAAATTCGATTTAGGATCTGGATTATTATATTCGATGTAATTGGAGTTTAATTATCGAATTAAACAGTTTTGGAGAGTTGAAAATATTTAAATTTGATTTTAATATTAATTACATGAACAGAGATTCATGATTGGATTAAGTGTTTTATTAATTTAATATTTAATATTAAATTATTTTTTAAATTAATTAATTAATTTAGTTTAATTAAATTAAATTAAATTAAATTAAGTTATTTAAATTTTATTTGAATTTGGAAATCTCAAATTCAGAATTAAATTTTCTTTTAATCTAATTTTATTTTATTAGAAGATTAAATTGAACTAAAAAAAAATTGATTTAATAATGGAAAGTGTGTTTTCCCAACTTTTATGCTTTAATTTACACCTAATCTATCAAATTAGTGGGAATTTGTGTAACACCTCGAATTTTTATTATTAATGTAATTTCAGTAATTTTTATTAATTGAGGGCATTTTTGGAATTTTTGGACTTTAAGTGTAATTGTGGGAATTTAATTATTGACGTTGAAATTATTAAATTTGAAAATTAATAGCAGGAATTAATTTCAATTTGGGAAGGAAAGAAATTTAATAAAATAAAGTAGAATAAGGAAAATAATAAAATAAAAAAGTTTATTTCATTTCCTTTTAAGTTATTATTTTTTAATTTATATAAAACAAAACCCATTTCTTCTCCCTCACGCACGCCGAACCCCCCGTCGCCACCACCCTCGCCACCCTAGCCTCAGCTGCTCAGTGCCGCCCATCGGTTGCTCGCGTCTTCAGTCGTGAAGCCTGTCGGTTCGCTCCCACTAGATCATGTCAGTCGGTTGACGTCGCACCGCTCCCGATCGATGCCTCAGACCTAACTGCACGTCCATCCAAAGCAGTATGCCATTGCACCTTCCCAAGGTCGTCCGCACTGGATCTGAAGGCTCGACCACACCTCCAGTAGTCGCCCGACGCAGCCCAGCCTTGTTTGGTTGAGGTCGAGCCGTTCGTCCAAGACCTTCACTACTGCTTGTTGTCGCTTCTCCGTCCGGCCAGCCGTCAGTTCGATCTTCACCGTCATTCCATGGGGTTTTGGCCAGAAACTTGGAATCTGGGGTAAGATCTAAAGTTTGTATTTTCTTGGATGGATTTGATCACCCATTGAGTTTGGATTTAATTTAGTTATACTGATTATGTTGTAAAGCTTGGATTGAAGTTTCAAGGTGTTAGGAACTGTTGTCCAGTAATATTAGAGTTCGGCTCTAGGGAATTTTGGAGTGTGATTGGTAAGTAATGTGAACTTGAAGCTCTTTGGAATGGGTTAATATGCTAGAAATTTGGTTTTAAATTCCTAATTGTGGGTTATGAATAGATTGGTATCTTCGTGCTAAGCTTAGAACAAATTTCTGGATCAACACATATTTTGGGTAAGATTTTTTGTGGAGTTTGAGGTATTTTCATATTTGAAATTTAGTCCTAAATGTCATACTTAATTTTGATTATTGATTCAGGGTGTGATTCAAGAATTTTACTAAGTTAAAGGAGGGTGTGGATTACTTTTTGTTAGACTTGTCATCGAGGTAAATAATCTTACTACTGGAACTCCTAGGGGTCAGGCACTAGATGTATGCTATCATGATAGATGAATATTATGACAGAACGATAGCATGATAGACGGATAGTATAGTATAACCGATGTATGTTCTTGTATGAGGATCTAAAAGATTTATTTGTGCATGTAGATACTTGAATGCTAGCATGAGATAATATTTGATTACATGAGGTTGTATTTGATATGAGGATATTGAGGTATATATGTATGTTGTAGAGCCATGATGTTGAGGTGTATATGTATGTTATAGAACCATGTTGTGATACTTGTGATGTTGAGATTGTGATAGTATCCTCGCTGATTAGTTAGATGCCCACTAGATATTATGTTTCCTTCCGAATTCACTAGAGGTGGTGTTATCCTTCGGGATTAACTAGAAGTTGTGTTTCCTTCGAGATTCACTAGAGGTGGTGTTATCCTTCGAGATTCACCAGACGTTGTGTTTCCTTCGGGATTCACGAGAGGTTGTGTCTCCTTCGGGATTCAATAAAGGTGGTGTTATCCTTCGAGATTCACCAGAGGTTGTGGTTCCTTCGAGATTAACCAAATGTTGTGTTTCCTTTGAGATTCACCAGAGGTTGTGTTTCCTTCGGAATTCACTAGAGGTGGTAGTTTCCTTCGGGATCCATCAGAGGTTATGTTTCCTTCGAGATTCACTAGAGGTTATGGGTTCTACAGGACTTACTAGAGGTAGTGAGCATACTTAACTATAGTAGGATAAAAATCAATTTTTCATGTATGTATGTGTCCCCTGAGTACTAGAGAAGTTTATATGTTTCCACCAGAGGTAGGCATCTAGAGGACATAGATGTCTAGCCTGACCCCAGTACTAGGGTTACTTATTGAGTATTTTATACTCATCATTTCTCATGTTGTTGTTTCAGGCAAAGGTAGAGATGCACCGGCGATTGACAAGCGAAATTCGTGATCGAGCCACTGGGACCAGTTTTATGCTTCCGCTCATGATATTTAAATTTCTTTCCATGCTTTTCAACTTTCAATTTGATGTTTGAAACTTACTATTAAGATTTGTTTTCATACCTATTTATTATTATTTATGATTTATGGGTACCCTATCATCTGTTTTTAATATCTGAATTTAATTAAGGTCTTTTGAGTTCAACTTATTTATTTAGCATTTATTTCACTATAAAAGGGTGTCGTTTTAAGTTCCATGCATGCATGTGTTTAGTAACGGCCTAACTTGAGTCCTAGGGGGTCGTGTCGTTACAATTTGAGTGTCAATCTCCTACTCAAACTAATTTGCATGTTGAAAATCAATAAATGGAATTTTGATCTCAGTAGAAAAGGTTCATGCAAAAATCACTTTTGTAAGAAAAAGAAGTTTTTCTGTCAAAATTCTCTCCAAACAAAAATTCATCATAAATCTCTCTCAATTTGGGTACCACCACCCAATCTAAAGCCTGAGATTAGTAGAGAAGATCTTTGTGATTTTAGGAGTAAGACCAGGTAGATAGTTGGGGACATAGTCCTACAAGATGGAATTCGCTCCTACCCGTTTTAGGGATAATAGATAGGTCGTTCCCTTAAGTACTGATTCCTAGTCATAAACTGAAAGAACTCTTATATAAGAGTACCTCTGAGTGGAAGCAATCTTTCCAAAGACATTGTGACAGAATTATCACATTTACATTCAAACAAACAGATATGCATCGTACTATAAATTACCGACATATTTTAAGACTAAATAACAAGAGAACAAGAAAACATATCAGTCGAAGAACCTTTCTTCACAGCAAATCTTGCTCTCTCCAAGGAACGGGTGCTTTCGCTCTCGCTGGAACGTCAAGCTATCGTTCAGCAACACCACCGGTCGTCTACCGTGAATGGCCTCTACACGAACAGAAGAAAGATGGGGACAACACCACCCCTTGGAACCCTCGGTATTCTCGGTGTAAGAATCCAAAGAGTGGGCTCTGTTGGGATTTGGTAGAGGGCAGGAGGAGAGGAAGATCGTATACAACGATCGAGCAAGTGAGAGAATGCTTAGTTTATCGTATAGACAAAATGCTTGATCGTTTAGATGAAGTACACAATCGTGTAGTAAACAGGCAGCGATCATCTATACGATCATTTAGTAAATGCTCGGTGCTAGACAATCACTTAGTACAAGGTAGACGATCGTTTAGAAAGATACGGGCGCGCGTATGCGATCGTGTAGTAAATTCGAGCTATCTTATAGTCTCTCAATAGGCGATAAGTAGTAAATACTTTGTGAGTAAATTATGTGATCTTTTGAAAAATGAAAACAATTTTCATTTTATTTTTCAGTTACGAAAACTTATTGGAACTTCCCACTAACGCACAGTTATGGAGAAAACGGCGTGCATAATTATCCCATAATTGTCAAATTAAAATAATAAATATAATCATATTATATTCATTAACCTATAGTTTAATATCATACATAAACCATAGTGTTTTCTCCTCCACTAGATATAAATCATATTTATATCCAATTTCCTCAAATTAATGTATCTCATACATAAAGTCAATCATATCAAATATAATTACCAGTTCAATCATATCATATATAATCGAACTCCCTCTTGTCAATTTTGACATTTCAAACTGACCCAAAAAACTGATTCTCACTTGAATCCATTGAGCTACCAAGGGGCCTTATAGACTTATGGCTCAAGCTCCAACGGTATGTGAATAGCTGACTAAACTCTTTAGCCACGAGATCCACCATCCGTTAATTGCCAAAGCATTCCACTAAAGACGACAGTGAACTCTCCTTACCACAGATATGTTTCTGTGTCCATCGGATATAACCAATCAACACTGCTGATAACCCTTCACAGATGTTCGTAAGTACAGTTGAGCCAATTTACCATTTTGCCCTATAGTTACATCTAACTCCTTAAGTACCACTGATCCCTCTAATGAACAATAGAACATAGTTATACTATGTGTGGATACCCTCTCGGGCCATGAGAAGGTGTGTGGCGCCACATCGTTCAAGTCCCAGGATAACCCTTAAGAGAGCAATCTATCTACTTACCCCTGCTTCGGGGAATGAGTGAATTCCATCTTGTGTAGCTGAGTTCCCAGCTCCTAAATCAGACGAATCCTCAAAGTGGTAGGTTTGAGTCGGCGACTGGCAATTTCGCACCCATACAAATCAAAGGACTGCCTTCAAAGGCAGGAGTTTCCAACTCACTCAGGATTGAGGTTATGTTACCTATGGTCATCCTAGTGAAGTGAAGTCTATGTCATGAACGGCGTTATATAACGGGACGTTAACACTTCGTGGTCCGGTCTCATACAAACTCTTTGTATAGGACGCTATCACTCGCATGTTCCCACACAAATGATCAAGATTAGACCATCTGTAGCAAGTCACAACACTTGTAACTATTCTACAAAGTGGGCCGCATCCGTAGCGTTACCAAGATAAGGTTTCCCTCCTATATCCATATACTACAGACCATTTTGGTTATCACTTAAGACATGATCCACTTGTATGTCACCACATACATGCTTAAGTTACATAATGACAACCATGGATTTTAGTTTATTGGTTTGTGGTAAAGAAAATAAAACATCCAATGCTCAAAGACAAGTAGTGAAAAAAATATCATATATTATACATCACAAGCTTTCGTACAAAACTGTGTTTATAAACTATAAGACATGAGAGTTTAGGGTATCATCCCCAACATAAACAAGGGGTCCCGTCCGTCTAGTCGGTCGGACGTGGCAAGGTGAGGCGAGGCGCGTGTGTGTGTGATTATTAATTTTAATAAAAATATTATTTTTTTTTAACCGAAAAAAAGGAAGGAAACGGTCCACTCTGTTTGACGAAGTTTGCGCTTCGTCTGCCCATTCCGTCTGCGCATGTTCTGAGGTGGAGAGCCTTTTTCGCTCCCTTCGGTTCGACGCTGAAGGCCTATAAAAGGCGTGGCCTTCTACAGTTCAAAGATCACAAAATCATTTTTCACTTCTCATTTCTTTTTTCCTCTCCTCTTCCATTTTAGTTTTTCAAGCAGTGGGTTTAGAAATGGTGTGTGTTCCGGTCAGGAACGGTGCATTTTCAATCAGATTTCTTTTGGTTGTTTTATCCTGGGGACGACATGGTAATTTTTCAGACCTGCTTGCACACTTGGACAGAGCCACGAAACATCTTAAAGAGAGCAAGCTCCATGACTCAGCCTATAACGAGTTTCTGTTTTGCAGGTTTTGCTCTTTGCTTGACCGTCGTGCCTTGACAGTTTACTATTCGTTGTTCTGAGGGTTCTGCCATTTTCCAACATTTGCACCTCATCAAGAGCTTAAAGTGAGCTCATAGAACCCTAAAAGTCTAGAATGAGCTTAGAAAGCCCATGAAGAAGCCTAGAGTAAGCTTAGATACTCATGAGAGAGCATAAAGTGAGTTCAAATGACTCATGAGGGAGCCTAGAGTGAGCTTAGAAGGCTCATAAGAGAGCTTTGAGTGGGCTCGGATGACCCATGAAGGAATCTAAAGGGAGCTTAGAGAACCCATGAGAGAGCCTAGAGTGAGTTCAAATAACTCATGGAGAGCCTAGTGTAAGCCTAATGGTAGTGGTACAAAGTCATAACGGGCAATCCATGAAAGAGTTAAGCTAAGCATATCAGGTGTTGGCAGTGATCTATGATGGTGGAGTTGTAATTGCTCGAAATGCCACGGCCCAACAGTTTCATGGATTAATAAGGTGTTGTTACGAGGCTAGTTACTTGTTTTTCATAATATCAATTCTATATAAGCATCAGAATCACTCGTCAAAGGTACGCTAAAACCATTCCATATTACTACTCTATACTACCAATATTCATCTCAACTCTTTATAGACTTGAGTATCGAAGTGTCAATGACTCACTAAACACCACACCGGTGTTTGGTTTCTTTTGTTTTGCATCATACTTAAACTACACTCCCCTAAATAAATAAATGGATGGTTGATTCATTGTTTGACATCAATATAAATTATATTACATCATTTATTGCTCCTAAAATAAATTTATTTCCAATCGAGAGGGAATACTTCTAATATTTGAAAATTACATTTTTAAAAAAAAAAAAATTGTGTGACGTGGCTTGTGATATTTTTATAATCAAGTTGTTTCAAATTTATTTATTTTATTAATTATTAGACTGAGTGGATTCAATTATTTGTGGACAAAGAAGTTGGATTTTTAATACATACAAAGAAAGTCTACGTGCATGCATGAGAAAGGCTTTAATAATGTTTGGCTCTTCGGAGACACAATGACACATATAGGCCCAGAAGAATCAAAATAAATTACCATATAATAACACATCATTATTATTTTAATTTAACTCTTGCTATTTGTTCACACTTCATTTTCTCCACATACTCATAAATTTTCGACTACTTAAGTCTTATATCTTCAATTAAAAAAAAAATAGAGTTTTGATTATTATACACGTGTTTTTTACCTTGTAAATTTCAATATAGTTTGATTTATTAAAGTATATATATTCGGTTTGAATTACTCTCTTTTATATTATAATTTTTTAATTGTATCATCGAGATTGAATATAAAATAATGTTGCAAAGAATTTTAAAGCATTACTTTATATGTGTTGAACGATTGATATAATATTAAATTTATATTTTATTATTAGTTTAAATTTTTTATTAAATTTATAATTTAATTCGATATAGAAAGAGGTCGAGAAGGTCATATGCTTAAACCTTTGCAATGTTATTTCTTTTCCAATTAACATTACATTTATTTTTACCCATCAACTTCAATATAACACTTTTATTTTATTAATCAATTTCAAAATTTTCTTAAAATAAATTTGATTTCAAATTTGTTTGAGTGGTAACTAACTTATTTTAAGATTTGTTAAAGTGAGCATATGTTATCAACCTCGAAGTCACAGCTAGGTTTGATTCTTTACCCATTGTAAAAAATATATATCTCTTTTAAGATTTTCCTTTAGAGTAATCTAATTGTTACCACATTATGGTATTTTTGGCTTGAACAAAACAAAAGAATTTTTCAATTTGTGGACAAGCAATCGTTTCATCTGTAGGATGACATCCTTTCTCTAACGACTATTTGGTCTACTAAAACCCATTTATTTGTAATTATGATACTTCATCTATTGTTCTGAACTTAAAAGCTTTTCTCTAGTCTCTTTTATTTTGTATGAACTTGTCTTTAGCTCTTCTTGTATATTTTTCTCCCCTTTTTTAAATGAATGCATCAATATGATTTTAGAATATGATGAGGATGCTACGGTTGTGTCAATCTAATGAAATGATCTAGTGCATCTATGGATCCCAATCCATCCTAGTACGTTTTTTTTTATTAATTTTCAGAAACTATAAAATCACCAAAATATTCTCTGTTTTCTATTTGGTTGTATGTGTTTTTAAGAAAACTGTCCAACTTATTTTGATGTTTCTTTTAATACATATAAATTGCTATTTTAAAATCTAATTTCCAATTACACCCTTAATTTGAAATAATTTGTTTTCAAATGAAGAGGAAACCAAAGGGGTCCCAAGTAGGGGTAGATTGGTCTAGGGAAAATAGGACATAGCCATAAATTTCATGTGTGCATGATTTTCTTGCTAACTGTTGATGATTTAATGTATAGAGACACCTATAGTTTGGAGTCTCAAAGTTTCAGAAAATGGGTCCAATTTTTTTCACCCTCAATTTATGGTTTTTTTTTCCCTCCCTCCTATTTAAATTTCAACTTACATTATTGAGTTATTTATTATGACATGTCACTAATAGATTAAGCAAAGAAAAATTTGGGTGCTCCCTTATATATATATACTTATGTTGGTACATTCTAAATATAGTCCAATAAAATGTTACCACGTGATATTTTTATCTTTTAAAAAAATAATTTTTTTTTAATTATTTTTTTGTGTGGTAGAGATGTGGGAGTACATGGGCTATGTGCAATCTAAACTGCACCTAGTCATTGCTCAATAGTTTATAAGTAAATGAATCGATTTTATTTTTTACCAATCATTTTTTCAAGTCAAATCAATCGACTAATGATATAAAGATATTAAGTTACGTTTCATAGTTTGTTTTCAAATGTTAGTTTGGAAAATAAAATTTTTTATTTTTATTTTTGATGTTGTATTATTTATTATGTTTGATAAAAAAAAATTGTGAGATTATTTTTCAACTTGATTTCTAAGAACCATAATTACTAGGGATGAGCATTGGTCGGTCGAAGTCAGTTTCCCAATCAAACTGCTACCAAATCGATTATGGTCAGTTTAGTAAATGTTTAAACCAACGTTGATCGTCAAGGATTTAAAGTCAATCAGTCAATCGGTTTGGATGTTTTATTCTTTAATTTTTAAAAATTGTCGATTTGAAATTTTTTCAAACTGACACCGATCGATTTCGGCTCAATTTTTTCGGTCTATCATGCTCGTCCTTAATAACTATCATATAATTGAACTTTCAGAAAAGGAAGAAATAAATAAACCATATAATTGAAAACATGTGGCTTTATTTAGGCGTTTCATTAAGGACAATATGAGAGTTTAATGACAATAATTAAAATAGGCCAAAAGGAGAACAATAATTAATAATGATATTAGTAATTTTAACTAATTGTGAAGACAAAAACAAAAAATACCATCTTTTCGTTTGTTACTTTTTTTCAGCCTTTTCTAACTGCCTTTTTTAATATGTATATATACATACACACACATCCAACCAAACTTAAATTCTCTACCTATTTTGCTTTTATTAATAAATTTTCAAATATTCTATAGCATATAAAAAATATATATATAACATTTTAGGATAATTGAAATGGATAATACTTTTAGGACTAATAATTAAATATATAGTAATATCTTTAAATAATTGCAAAAACAGTCAAATCTATCCATGATAGACTCTTCACTCATAAGACTCTTGCTGATAATAGACTCTATTGTTGATAGACTCATATTAGTAGTCTAATAGATTTAGAGAATTGCATCTAAAATTCTTTTGCATCGTGATATATCTGTTTACTTTGGGCTAGATTGCTATATTTGTAACTATCCTAATATTTTATATGTTATTTTTATTTATTTATTTATATTTTTTTGGTACTTTCTAGTACAATATATAGGTAGAAAATTTTGAATCACTACCTTCTTCGAGAAATATAGTACATGCTAATTATCGTCAAATTATTCCCATTCTAACATATTTTATTAAGTATTGTTAACTTTCTTTTAATTATGTATTTAAAATACCGTTGAGATTATTTTACGAAGAGTAACATCTTATCTATTTTATGACTTTAAATATTTCAAAAAGCAAACCACAATTCATTTCAATTTGAATAAACTAATTCAATATATTTTTCATATTGATAATAGGGCATTTATATTTATGCTTTAAATCATATATATATATAATAACATTGTTTAAAGAATGGTAAATTCCAACACATACATATGTATTAAATCTTTTGTTTGATAATTTGCGATGAAAGAATTCAATGACAATATTAATTAATATGACTTTTTATGCAAAGTTGATTAATCCTTGAAATTTGAAATAAAACAGTGATATTCAATGAAGCACAGATACAAATACGGTTACACGATACGGATACGATAGAATATGACGATTTGTTAAATTCTAAAAAAACAAAGATACGGATACGTCTAAGAATACGTAATTTTTTTTATATTTTTTAATATATATATATTTCTAAAAAACGAGGATACTGATACGTTGAAGATACACTTTTTTTCTTTAAAAAAATCTAGGATATAGATTGATTTAGCATACAAGTTAATAACAATAGCACAAAATAGAATACGAATACTAAAATACAATACAAAAAAAGCAACATCTAAGATGTTGAAATACAATAGTTAATAAAATGCAATAGAAAAGTGACTCATATTGCAAAGAAGAAGAAGATTATAGAGAAAAGTATAAAGATAAACGAATAACTTATTGTTGAAGATATCCAAATGGTTTATATTTTGGTTGTGAAGATGGAGATTAGATAATCCTAGTCTAGGGTTTGTTCTGTTATTTTTTTTTTCTTTTAGTTTTGGACTCGAGTAGTGAGTTTTTTAAATAGGTTTTCTATTTTAGATTGGAAAAGATTAGATGAGTTACTTGTCTTTTTTTTTATGCATATAAATAGATACGTCAAATCGCATGTTAGATACATATCTTGGAAGTATCGATATCCGATACGTGTCTGATATTGATTCTTTGTCTCACATAAAGTATTTGTACTTTATAGGTGATATTTATTTCAATAACATAAATTAAAAGGACAAAATGATACCAACTTAACAAGAACAATATAAATTCACTCAAAAAAAACAAGAACAATATAATTTACCAATATAAACATAGCTTAATTATTAAGGCACCACTTTCGTCATTCTAATTTGGAAGTTTGAATATTGGGTCATGTTTGTTTTAATAAAAGAAGAAAGAATCCAAACCAATGTCAAATTTGAATATAATATTAAAAAGGGAAAAAAATTGAAGAGAAATATAGAATATTCATCTAAATAACATAATCTAATTATTTTTTTTAAAAAAAAATATTGCTAAATGTTTTAAGTCTTTAGAAAAATAACATTATCTTTTTAAACTAAAATCCCAAACTAAGGAAAGGGCATTTATTTGTTGTTGGAATTGATTGAAGTTGAACCCCTACAAAAATAACATTATCAAACCCTATATCATAATCAAATTTAAATATAATATAAATGCTATAAAAATTGAATTTCATAAATTGAAGTTTGATTAATATGCACGTTAATTATTAAGTAACTTTTCCAGATTTGGTTCTAATTTTCTGGAAAAAAAAATCTTATCCATTTTTGTATCAAACCATTTTAAAAAATAAATTTCAAATGTAAACTTATCAAATAGTAAATTTGCAACCTAGAGTTAATGGTAACATTTATCTAAGTTTAGAGTATATTTTAAAAAAATAAATAAAGTCTATGATTGATATTGATATACTTTGACAAATTTATGGATAAATTTTGATTTTTTTTTTTAAAAAAAAACTTCAATTATGCATTTAAAAACATCCAATCATATTGTTATCTAGGGGTGTACATGAGTTTGGTTGGGTCGAAGGTATTTTTTAGATCAACCCGAAAATTTGGATTGGTTCAATTGGCAAACCAAATGACCTAAATAAAGTTTTCAACCCAACCCAACCCAACCCCTAAAATTCGGGTTAGCTTGGGTTGGGTTGTCAGTTTAGAACTTATTTTTTTACTTTTAATGAAAAATACGTAAATTTATATACAACACATGACTAATAACTAAAATCTCATAAAATTAAGATGTTAAATACCAAATATCTATGATATTTATTGTAAACTTTAAACAAATACAAATATCATAACAACTTTAAAAGAAAAATATTAAAAATTAAAAAATTAATCAATACAAAAAAATCAAACTTTAAATAAAGAGGAATATATATATATATAAAATTCGGGACCCAGATTTTTTTTAACCAACTTACAATCCAACCCAATCCAAGAACAAAACTAACTCAACTCAACCCTTATATTTTGAATTAGATAGTCTGAATTATTCGAATTATCGGATTATTTGAACACCCTATATTATCTAACATTTATTACCAGAAATTAATTTAAAAGCATCTCTCAATAAAATCCTAGTTACGTGAAATATTTGAAAGAAGATAAAATAATAATAATTATTATTATTATTAAAAAAATAAAATAAAATCACAATCAGACATTTTTTTCAACTAAACACAACACACTCCTCTCTCTCTCATGAGTGTAGTGTGTGGTTTGTGTGAGTACAAAAAATAAAATTTAAAAAAAAATCAGATTAAGGCAGACAAAATGTCCACCAAACATTGTTCCATTCATCATGAATATTCTCTCTATATATATTATCGGAAGTCAAATTTTAAAAACTAAATAAAATAATTTTTAAAAATTTATTTTTGTTTTTTTATCTCACTTAGAACTCAATCTTTTTACGTAAAAAAAATATAAATCATGAAACTAAATGTGTAATTTTGAAAGTTTGTGAATACAAATACACAAATGTTAAAGTTTACAGATTAAATTTACCATTTAATTTTTGAAAAAAAAATCAATTTTTACCCTTCAAACTTTTGGAGTTATGTATCAATTAAAGTCCTAAACTAATAATTGTATTGATTTAAATCTTAAGTTTTTTTTTTAACGCAAATGTATTGATTTACATTTTTCATTCAGTTTGTATCGTGTAAGTACTAACAATTATATCTATCGAGCCTAAAATTTTCATAAATCTATCAATTGGGCTCTTAAATAAAGAGTTTTAATTAATATAAAAATAAAAAATAAAAAATGTGTGTAAAATGTATATACATAACAATGTGAGCGAGTGGCAGAGTAACTTTCTCACCTAACTGTATTTATGAGGGTTTGAGCGTTTAGAAAGGAAGAAAAAAAAAGTAAAATTAATTAATAAATATTATCATTGTTTTTTCTTTTAAAAAATTAAAAAAAAATGAGAAGGAAAAGCGGATGACCATCACTGAGCAAGTCTGAGGGTCAGAGAGAGAGAGAGAGAGCGAGAGGAGTCGGGGCGTCGGGAACTTCACATTATTTATGCCTAACTTTCCACTCTCCTTTCACGCGCGTTACTTCTACGCGATACAATTATAGAATTTAATTCTAAACTAAACTTCCTTCCTTCTTTTATTAGGCAGCTTCCTATCCTTCTTGTTCAACTCATTTGTTCTATTCCATTTTTTCAAAGGCTAAATTAAAAAATATATTTCTTTTTCGTCAAAATGAGCTTAGTTTATGTAGCGATCTATTGTTTGAATTCTCTACTCTATAATACTAAAAAAAAAATCTTAAATTTTGTATTTTGTGTTAATAATACCCCTAAATTTAAAGAAAAATTAAGAAATATCTTTATTATTATTATTTGTAAAAATACCTTTGAACTTTTAAAGTAATATTGATACTTTTAATCTGTAAACAAAAATAAATAAATAAATGTTTCCATTTTATTTGAAATTATAGTAACTTTTGAAAGTTTGGAGGTATTTTTGCAATGAGATATTCGCACTTACGTTCATAACCTAACAGTAGAGATATTTATTTTTGCAATGAGATATTCGCACTTACGTTCATAACCTAACAGTAGAGATATTTTTTTTCCTAAGTTTAAGGGTATTTTTTAGAATTTTGAACCTTCAAATGTATTTTTGAAACAAAGTACTAACCATTCTCATCTAAAAACTAACGGTATCTTTTTAACTTTTTTTTTAAAAAAAATTTAAAGCATTTTTGAAACTTTTGAAAGTTTAAAAGTATTTTATTTTTTTACCTTATGTACAAAGTTCAAGGATATTTTTTGTTTAATAATTTAGCCTTTAAAAAAAAAAAAATCTTTGGTCCTTTTATAAAACTTTTACAGGGCATTTGATGAGCAAATCTGAAATCATAAATCTAAAAATGTTAAATTGGTAGGTTTTAAGATGAGTGACTTATGTAGCCAAAATTTAAGAAACGGGTTTGAAGTGCATGTTTAGGAAGTATGGGGATAGAGTGTTTGTGCAGGTGAGGTCGGGATAGCTTCCCCGCTCCTTATTTCATTTCCCATCCACGCCAAAAATTCCAAGATATTTGGACGAGGATTCCAAAGGGGAATTCATGGATCAGGTTCCCCACATAGAATATTTCTCCTTTTGATTTTTTTAAAAAATAATTAAATTAAATAACTATTATGAATTTTTTTTAATTAAATAGTTGATTTTTTTTCTGAATCTTTTATATGATTAGTTCTACTAGACAATTAGAATTTAAAGAGAAATTATTCAAATTTCAAGTAAAAAAAATTATCTATTAAATTATTTGTATATATAATTTAAATTTAGAATTCAAATATAGTCTATATCTCAATGTCTTTGTTAGTCCTAAAAATACAGGTGTTTTTCAAACTAAGTCTATATATATATATATATCTTTGAAAAAAAAGTTATAGTTTAATTTCTTATATTTTATTTTATTTTCCCCATTTTAATCTCTTATTGTTAGCAAAACTTAAACTTCATAGATAGTAAAATTACATCATCTAAATGAATGGACAAAAACTTAAAGAGAAAAAAAGAAAAATAAAATAAAATAAAATAACTCCAAATTTCAGTAGAGATGAGATTAGAAACTTTCTTTGAACTTCCTTTATTAGAGAGGTAGCAAGCTAAAATTGAAACTTTTTAATTAAGTTGAGTTAACTTAGCCAGCTTGGATAATAAACAACCAACAAATTTCTTTAAAGTTTGTATCACAAGAAAATGGTAAAAACATACTTTTTTATCCATTTTTTTTCTTCTTCTTCTTCTTATTATTATTTTTACAATATGTGAAATGAGTAGAATCAAACCTCTTACTTCAAGATTGATAGTACAAATATTATGTCAATCGAATTATACTCATTTTGATCATTTTTATAAAATTAGTATTCGTATTCACATTTTTAGTACTCATTCATCTACTAATGTAAATAAAAAAAAAAAAAAAAATTATCATCTACCAATTTAAATGCATTTATAATCTTCACAAGCTTCTAAGTTTTTATTTACTAAAATCCAAACTTCATTTTAAAGACACATACTATATTGGGTAACTAAAAAAGATCATAGTTATGTAGGCAGAAGGTGAACTACCAGCCATCCTGATTAAAAATACATAATTTTCTAAAAATAAATAATAGAAAACAGAACAATAAAACAAAAGTATCATCAAATGAGTCTAGGCAAACTATATTGTGTTAGTTAGACCATCTTAATAAATTGATTTTCAATAAATTGTTTTGTTATATATATATAGAAAGCCTTATAAATGATGTGTCTTTGGATTCTATATTCGTTTGAGCTTTATGGGCTATGATAGCATATTAGATAACATAAGATTTTATCTCAAAATCAATTGACAATGAGAAAAGTAATTTATCTATCTTATAAAGAGTGTGAAGTCTTTAATTTTTCCAACGTGAGATCCAAAATACCACAAAAGGTAAGTGAATTTTTTTTTTCCTGAAATACTTGCTCAAACTCTTTGTTGAAATTAACTTAAGCATCAACGCTCTTATATTCGGTCCCACACTGGTATACATCGTTTTTATATTGTTGATTGTCTTCTCTCTTTGGGATACGAAATGCGATCAAATTTATAATTGTAGAATCAAACAATCATTAAAAAATATTAAGAACGAGAAATATAATTCAACTGTGATTTTTTTCATATCGATAATAAAATGAATCCTTGTAATTTAACACATATATCAATCAATTGGTTTAATTTAACAAGAGTTGATTTATGTGTTCCCAAAATACTATTATTATATCAAAAGTTACAATATCGTTTCATTCATTTACAAAACTACTATGAAAGTAGAGATTTGTTAGACTTTTGAATGATAATTGGGATATGCAACATTATTGACTTCAACAAAAATAAGAAAATTGTATATGACATTCTAATAAATGTGAACTTTCAAATGTAGTTTTGAATCGATTAGGTTAATATTGTAATTTTTGAAAGGATAAGCTTTTTTTAAAAAAAAAAAAATAAATAATGGACCAAGTTGAATTTATTAATTTTGTAATTTAGCAAAAAAAGAAAAAGGTAGTTAAGGCCTGAAAATGGAGTTTATTAAAGGCAATAAATGGGCAGTGACTAACACGTAGCGTGAGAAGCGCGTGGAGTAAGCAGAGAAGAATGTCTCAATGGACACTTCACGGCCACTCTCTCTCTCTTACTCAAAGCTGCAGAGAGACACTTATGATAATTTCATAATTTTATTTTGTTTTCCATTTTTTTTCTTTTTTAATTTTGGTTCTTTTCCGTTTCTTTGATTCACCTTCTTCTGTTATCATTGTGCCCTAGATCCATGTCTTCCTTCTTCAGGCCCCAGTTCACTCCATAGCCTTCACTCTCTCTCTCTCTCTCTCTCTCTCTGCATTTTTTTGTTCCTTTTTCCTCAGCCGTCTCTCTCCTGGAAAAGCGTGGAAGTACTTCAAGGGTCATCCCTTTTGGTTCATTATTGCCTTTTTGTAAGTTCAGTTTGATGATTTTATTTGTTGGGTTTTCTTCTGCGCACCTTTTTGGTTGTGGTTCAGTGGGATTTGATTACATTTATCCACTGCAAGCTGCGGTTTTGGAATGAATTTGGGTGTGTATTTCGTCTGAATTTTGCGGGTTTGATTGTGGAAATTGATTTGGTTTTGGAGTTATGGATATTCTAGCGTAGTTGGGTTTTACTGGTATTTGGTTTTTAATGGCAATTGCAGTTGAAATGAGCTAAGTTGTGGGTGTTTTAGGTTTGTTTTCTGAGTTTTTCTTGTTGAGTTTTCATGTTATGGGAATGTTGGAAGAGGAGGATGGATTACTACTGGATGAATTTGAAGGGTGAATATTGATTCTGAAGGAGGATATTGTTGGGGGTGGTTTTTTTACATCATGGGTTGTGTTTGTTGTAAGCCCTCTGCTATTGAAGATAGCAAGGAAAGTCCAAGGGAGAGGGTGTCAAGTAAGACTTCGTCTGACCTGCGGGTGGCAAGAGTGACTTCGTCATCGAGGGAAGAAGCTTATCGAGCTAAAGATCAGTATGATGGTAATGATGCGAGAGTGACATTGATTGACAAGCAGGTGAATGGGTCGGGTCGACTGCCTGGTGAGAATTTTGAGAGGAAGAGGGAGAAGATGGACCATATGGGTGCTCAACATCCTTCAATGGGGAGAATTCCGAAGGCAGCAGAGGGAGACCACATTGCTGCAGGGTGGCCGCCGTGGCTGGCTGCAGTTGCTGGAGAGGCAATCAGAGGATGGCTACCCCGACGAGCTGATTCTTTTGAGAAATTGGATAAAGTACGCTCTTTTTGATGAATTATTTTTGAATTTTTGTTATTGGCCCCCTCCCAACTAACTCACACACACCTAGAGAAGAAAGTCAGAAAATGGACACTCTGCGTACACACCTTATTTTGAAAAACTTGGGCATTTCATATTTGATTGAGAATTTCAAGTTTTGGCAAGCCTAATGTAATGTTATTTAGGGTTTTAAATTACTATGTTTTCACCACACCATTTAGTGAGCATATTACGGCCTTAGAAAATTTGTTTCTAGTTTCGGTATACAGTGATGTCTCTAATTGAGCAGGATATGGTTTATTTCTGTTTGTAGAATGATTTAGACATTAAGGTGCCATTTTTGTGAAGGAATACAGTCAGTACCCCCCCAGTGTTTTCTTAAGAAAAAAATAAGAGATGTACAAGGTGATCCAACTGTGTCTTTTCCATCCCTCACATTCTCGTAGCTTTACTATGGTTAACTTTTCCCTTTTATTCATTCCTTGTATTATTACAGGTGAAGATTAGCTCAGCATCGAGAGTTATGTTACAGGGAATGGATTTTATTAAGCAAAATTTTGTTGTTTACAGTAACGGTTTAGTGGTTATTGTGATCAGTCATAAAGATTAGGACAATAGTAATAATGCTTTGTTTTAAATTATTAATGTTAAAATGCGTACTTGTGCAGATTGGCCAAGGGACATATAGTAATGTATATAGAGCTCGTGATCTTGACCAAAAGAAAATCGTTGCTTTGAAGAAAGTAAGGTTTGACAACCTGGAACCTGAGAGCGTCCGCTTTATGGCTAGGGAAATTCACATATTGCGTAGACTTGATCATCCAAATGTAATAAAGCTGGAGGGTCTAGTTACGTCTAGGATGTCTTGCAGCCTCTATCTTGTTTTTGAGTACATGGAACATGACTTGGCAGGTCTTGCTTCACACCCTGGTGTGAAGTTTACAGAGGCACAGGTAACTGCAGGATTTTATTCTATTATCATTTATCAATGTCAAGGTCTTTGCTTCTTAATATCCAGAAGATGATGCATTTTAAGACACTACATTTGCATACTCTCAGTTCATTTAATAATTCTGAATCAGAAGTCCAATTTATCTTGGGGCAGGTCAAATGTTACATGCAACAACTTTTACGTGGACTTGATCATTGTCACAGTCATGGAGTTCTACATCGTGATATAAAGGGTTCCAACCTTTTAATTGACAATCATGGCATCTTGAAGATTGCAGACTTTGGTCTAGCAAGTTTTTTTGATATCCATCAAAATCAGCCGCTGACTAGTCGGGTAGTAACTCTTTGGTATCGACCACCTGAGCTTTTACTTGGTGCCACTTATTACGGTACAGCTGTAGATTTGTGGAGTACTGGCTGCATACTTGCTGAATTGTATGCTGGGAAGCCAATTATGCCAGGAAGAACTGAGGTATATTATTTTTAAGTTTCGCCGAATTCTACGATTGACTGAAACTTCTAAATTATATTCACGTCTGGTTCCTGGCTTTATGATATAACTTAGTTAAGTCCTAGAAATATCTGACAATCATATGCAAATTGCAAACAACCTATAAGCTTTTATGGTATGTATCTTCCTGTCAAAATCCATTCAAACAAGATTTGAACATTGTTATTTGTGACAAAAATCATTTTTCATTGACTCGTTATTAAGCTTTAAAACTGAAGTTTCTATTCTTAGCTTCAGCTTGTGGTAGGATATGTCAGCATCTTATCTGACTACCTTTTGTTTGTTGTTACCATGATGGTATTTAAATATTCTCAATTCTCAGGCATCTATGTTTTTGTTGTCATAAAATGTATCAATTAGAAGTTGTGCGCTTCATTATGTGTCTCTCATGTTTGCTAGTGTGATTTTTCCCTATTATGGTTATTGAGATCAAGTATCAAAACTTGATTTATATGTTGTAGGTGGAACAGCTACATAAAATATTTAAACTCTGCGGCTCTCCTTCAGAGGATTATTGGAGAAAATCAAGGTTGCCCCATGCAACAATATTTAAGCCCCAACAGCCCTATAGACGTTGTGTTGCAGACACATTCAAGGATTTCCCTGCACCAGCTTTAGCTCTCATTGAGACGTTACTCTCTATAGATCCTGCAGATCGTGGCTCTGCTGCACTCGCCCTTAAAAGCGAAGTATGTTGTGTTGGGTGATATAATTTTTTCTTATAATAGGACTGTTACAATAGAGTATCCAATCTTCATCGTGTATGTTCCTTGTCCCTTTGTGTCCAGGCATTTTTGAAGTCATTGTAGACTGTAGATTATATTTATTAAGTCATGTTGGGTAGATCCTTTTTAAGGGTGTCCTAGTGGTATGGACATGGAATGTTTGGAGTTCTCTCTATAGTCCATTAGTAATTGGTTCAAGCCCTTGCTCAAAATTTAATAACAAGCCTTATTGTCTTCTTGAGCTCGCCTTAAATTGGCGAAACCTCTCTGGAGATTACTATGGGAAGCCATGATCATGATGCTAATTTCGAGGATTGGAGCTCCTGTCACTTAGTTATAATATCTTAAAACAGAGAAATTAAAGTTGTGGAGATCAGTTTCACCGGAAGAACTCTTTACTATACATTTCATATAGTCATGTGGTTTTATTTCTAATATCAATCTTCATTTTTTGGGTATAAATGTATAGTAGCCTATCATTTTTCTTCCTCTACGAGTACTTCATTTTTTGTGGAGCTTTTAATTCTCCATCAGTATTTTTGGTATGTTTTTCTGTTGTTTTGATTAAGTAACAACAATTTGTTTATGTTATGACTATTTTGGATTGTTCGTTTCAGTTTTTTTCAACAAAGCCACTACCTTGTGATTCTTCAAGCTTGCCAAAGTATCCTCCAAGCAAAGAATTTGATGCCAAGATAAGGGATGAGGAAGCTAGAAGGTATTTTTGATACACTGCAATAATATATCAAAATCTAGCATTTATTTTTCTCTTGGATGAGGAGGAAAGTTACTTGCCTCACTGAAATCTGACAAGGAATTAAATTTTTCTGTTTGATATTCTTAATGCATCTTGGGAAAGATAAAGCTTAGTGGTTACTTTCATCACTGTTCACCTTAGATACCCATATTATTGTTGTTGTTGTTTTCTTTTGACAAACGGGATGCTCGCCCATAAGCAAATAAAATGATTCAGGATCATTTATTTTAGAATCACTTTAGAGTGAAATTTGGAGTGATTTTTAAAAAAATGATTTTAAATCAATTTAATTATTTTAAAAGCAAGTTTTATTTGCTACTAAAGCTCTTTAGACTTTTTGAAAAATACTTTTGGTCCTCCAAAATCATTTTTAGGAAGTTAGTCCAATCATTTTTAGGAAGTTAGAGGTTACTTTTCAACATCACTAGGGGACACTGATACTAGTAGGGAGATGAAGTTAAACCAAACAGAGTCTTAGTGGTTACTATTCAACATCACGGGAAGATACTGATACTAATAGGGATGCCAGCAGATACTGGTGGTTTGGTGTTATAAATGGTCAGTTCATTTTTAGAATATTGTTGATTTTGATTGGTTTGGGATTGACCTGAACCAACCCACGTCCCACCTACTCCCTACTTTTCTCTCTTCGCTGAGGAATGTCAAGTTCATTTGTAAAACCTCAGTAGTTAATAGTTATGGGGTTTTATTACAATGTCTTGGATTCTATATACTTGGAATAAGTTAAACTCAAAGAGCTATTTTTCAGTACCACCAATCTGGAGTACTATCAATTTATTTCGGCAGGTAGATAGATCGTAGTTTGTGATTTTTTTACCCAATCGGAACTGCACTTTGCCTATCTGTTGTGCTATCTGGACTCGCACATCAAGAACAATTATGTGGTTTCTAAATAACTTCCTTGATTAATTTGGTAGACTAGGAGCAGTACGAAGCAAGGGACACCAGCTTGACCTGCAAAGGAAAGATAGAGAGTCTCGAGCCGTCCCTGCACCTGACGCCAATGCTGAATTAGCCTCATCAATGCAGGTAACTTTCTGTTAATGATTAGTCACAACCATATTAAAGAGGTGTTAAGAATTTTTTTCACCCCTTCCTCTGACCCATTGACCTAGGCCCATCCTTTCGTTACTAATTGCGGAATGTGATGCAGCTGTTGCTAGTCATTTCCTATGTGTGTACTACGACACATATTTTGATTACGTCTTCATCTTCCCATCAAACTGATCTTTTCTCCAATTCCCAGTCATTAATTTTGATTTCTTCCTCAAGTTAGAAACATAACATTATCCAAAGTATGTCTAACCGCTCTGTTTTTTTCTTGAAACGACTTTCTAATAAGATTACTCATTTCAGAAAAGACAAGGCCTAACCAGTTCAAAGAGCCGGAGTGAGAAGTTTAACCCGCATCCAGAAGAAGCTTCTGGCTTTCCAATTGATCCACCTAGACCTTCCCAAGGAGCAGAAAGAATGGATTCTCAGGTGCGTCATCCTAAGAAAGCCTCACATTCAGGGCCACTTGCTCAGCGGGCTGCTTGGGCAAAAGCTAGTAAGAACCCAGATGACCCTCCCAAAATCTCAACCGGGGCCGAAACTTTCGCAACTTCAGGACTAGTAGCAGCCAGAAGAAGTACGCTGGCTGAAGATTATAGGGAAAAGTCTGATTCTTCACAAGGAGAGGTTCAAAAGCTAATTGGCAGGTTTCCCGGTTCCTTCAAAGAAACCTCAGAGTCATCAATGCTACCGGACCAGAAGTTCTCAAATCACAGTATTGTCGGCTCACACGACAAAGAGAGGAGCAGCACCAAAGACCCTATAGTTGTAAGTATGCGAATGCCATTTTACCATGCCTTGACTGCGTTTTTCTTGCATTGCCATGAACTTTTCTTAACTAGGATTTTAAGTATCAGCCCGTAGAGCTGATCCATTTGCTCTTACGATCGTTTTCTGAGTGTCTGTTCATGTGTACATGATAATATAACAGGTGGGTTATGGCTCAAAGGGTCATAAAATTCATTACTCTGGTCCATTACTGGTTCCTTCTGGCAACATGGACCAAATGTTGAAGGACCATGATCGCCATATCCAAGAAGCAGTAAGACGAGCTCGGCTTGACAAGGCTAAGGTACGGAAGGTTCAAGGTGATGGAAAACAGATGTCGACGAATTCATTGTTCGTCTCCGGTCGTTAAGTGGGGAGATGGCTAGATACAGAAAGACCGCAAATGTTTAGAGTTCATTGTTAGGTGAGCAGATATTACTCCAGAAATGTGATGAAACGATTGCTGGTGGTTCTGTTGTACAGGGAAGTCATCCTATGAATATCGGGTTGCGGCTATATTTAGCTCTAGTTTATATATTTTTTACGACGAAAAAAAGGGGGATAAATCTTCCTCTTCTCGCATGCATGTAAGGTAACACGTGTAACTTGGTTGCAAATTATTTAGGGTCTAAATATTTTGGCCATTCTTGTAGAGAATTTGTATTTCAATATTGGCCTTAGGCTGTATAGTTCAAGTGGACATGACATTGTTTTTTGCTTCATTGTCAAGAGAATTGTTGGACCAGAGATATTTGACTTTGACTACTACATTTTCTTATTATTGGTCAGGCAGGGCCTATTACCACTTCAAACTCCCCCCCTCTATCCATTTCTTGTTGCGTTGGTTGGTTTAATTAATGGTCAACAAAGACTTTTTTTTTTTTTTCCTATTTTTAATTAATTTTATTTTGGGTCATGCGTACAGATTACTGTTGCCATTTGCATGCGAATGGAGAAATACAAAAATAAATTAATAAAATTTGGCTGACATATCAATAGGATTAAAATATTAATATCGATAGAATTGGTCTAAATTAATATTGCATTAATATATTGATAATTTTTTAGTATTTATATGATCTATCAAAACTAATGTGCTTTTTATGGATATATCGATAAATATAACAATTGTATTGGTGGTGAACTTTCTTTGATTTTTTTTTTTAATTTCAATTAATCTATTAACTCACATTCTTTTTCATTCTCTTTATGGATGGAAAAAGCCTTTTTATAAAAAATATTGGTCAAATCTTTTGTTATTTTAACTATTATGAAAAGAAAATTAGTGGAAGATTTCTTCGAAAATCAATAGGTGAAAATATAGCCGGATTATCTAATATCATTAGGGACAATCCAACTGTCTTTTCAGATTTCTTCTTTTAATACATCAAATATTGTAAAAGATTTAAACCTCTGATATTGAGAAAAAAAAAAAAAAAAGTACAGATCAATCCGAGCTTTTTAAATTATTGTTATTAATGCTCATTGGACTATATTTGGATTTAGAGGTAAGTGTAACAAAATCATGAGTAAATGAAACATTATGGACCTATCAGGTGTGGTATGATAAATAAAAGAGGAAAGAAAGTCAAAGTTAACCCCACTTTTGTCCTTTATAGTTATGATATTCACCAATAATTTTTATGACAATCTGAAGTAAGTGGACTCAGATTTTCCAAATGTTAAGTCAAAATAATAATAACCCTAATCTGGCTTATCTCCTTCCTATTTTCTCCATTTTAGTCCTTTTAGATTGGTCAAAATTCAGATGTTAGGCCAATTTCAATTCTACAAAATGAAATCCACAAAAGACTCTATTAATATTAATGGGCAACATGACACTATTTTAATTCTCTTTCACTTGGGAAATATTCATTCAACTCCATCCTATAATGATGGAGATAGGAGAGGGGGTCTGAATCTAGAATAAATTATTGTATCAATTCCTTTTGTTATTTGAATTGTAGGTCAAATTTGATTTACGTTTACTGTTTCATTAATAAATTTTCCTAACAAAACAAAAATCCTATGTGTATGTATATATATATTTTAAGGAAAAAGATAACCACAAATGGTTGATAGAAAAAAGAAAATTTGAAGCAAAAGAAATCAACTCTAATGAAAACTCATTTATATACACAACTAGTTTAAATATTTATATTTTGAAAAAATCAAGATAATTACTAACAAACAAAGCAACCCATGTTCATACCTCTATAAGATAATAAATGTCTTAAACTTGCCACAAATCTTTTATGGCAAGTTATCAGCATGTGACAATCGTCAAGTCGAATATAGCTTACTGGATGGATGGACGTTGATTTCATAGTTGTTGAACTAACAGAAAATGATCATATAAAGTGTTTGAGGTTTTATTTATTCAATTCTTTTGAACTGCTACAAGAGTCGGCTTATGAAGAAATGCACATCTAAATAATCTCAAAATGGGAAATTAAAGATAAAAAAAAGAGCATTACTATAAAAGGGAAAAAAAAGGGTGCAGCATGTATAGAAATATTGTGTGATGAAGTTTTTACATAAATAGTAGAACTCAGCTGTAACTTTGGTTTTTATCAAAGCTCCAATGATCCCAACATGTGGAAAAATGCATTTATGCTAATATTGGAACTAACCTTCTTTAGTTTATCATGTTGTAGTAGCAATGGTATGTATAATGTTGCTCTCTGCAAGTCAGCAATGCAATGTTGTCTGAGTTGACAGGACGAACCCAGGATTTAGCTTTCTCCTCCAAGCCCTCATGAATTGTTCTTTTGAGTTTTACTGCAACAAACTTGTACAAAAATTCATTTACACTGGTTTTCCCCAGACCTAGCTGCCAAAATTAGTTTAGTTATAAGACGGTGAAGCCGTTGAGCTCCTTGGCCTGGTTTGAGTTTCATCGGGTTACCGACTGTGGAACACTTGGGGTGGCCTGCACACCAACCGCCAGGAGTAAAGTCCCCTTTCTTCCGATGAAGCAAATCCCTGTCGATTTGATCTAGCACGAGGTCATCTTGTTTGAACTTCCGAGCAAAGGCAGCATTGCTCGTGATCATGTTCTCTGTGTCGTTAATAGAGAGTGTGTGTGGATGTTGTTTGGGAGGATTGTCCCAAGAGATGTAGTGTAAGTCGTGGTTCACAGCCGTACTAGCAAACTCGGGCACGTTGCATATGACAGTGTGAAAATAACCTTCGGGAGAGGAGACGAAATTACTGTAGTACATGAGAAGGGTCCTAGGAAGATTATCCCAACCCCAAATGAAATATTCCACAAACTCACGAGACAGAACCATCCATGCTGAACCTGCAGAAGAGAGTCGTGTTATTTGATCGCTCAAAAGATTGGACGATGCGGGTGGTTGAGTGGCTGGCAAAACTGGTCCACACAGCGCATCTTCTTTACAAGTAAATTTTAACATTTGGGGCATGCTATTTTTCCTCTAACTAGGATAATCTGCATAATGAATGGTCAAAGTACAGAATCTCGAAAAGCTTTGAACTTCGAGGGGGAGCCCACGAAACCGAATCTACTCAACTACTCAATGAGGAAAGAAAGAGTCCTACCACAGAAAAAAACTGATTCAAACTCCACTGCAAATCAATGATTCCAATGCACTTTTAAACATCAAAATATTTTATTGTTCATTAAGATAAAATATTCTCTCATCAATCCCTTGGAAGATGATTATTTCAGGCAGATATATGATGAAAAATATCGATAACTGCTGGTAAAATGAATAGAGGTTTATAGAGAAACACGAACCAGTAAACAATTTGAATGCTGTTGGCAAAGCTCGCGATGGATTGACGTTGAAAATATCTGATTTGGTCATCAAATATAGACCAGGATCTACAATCAATGGCATTGCTCGTTTATCCCTGTAAATACAGTCAAGTGAGTAAATATAAGTAATATGATATCGACAAATATGAGAAGGATAATGGTATACTAACTCCTTCCACCCCAACTGGCTTGTATGCTCAATAAAATTGAGGTTTCGATCTAAATTTGTGAATGTATAAAGAAGATCTGCAATGTAAGACCAATGAAAGTTATAACAAATGAAATAAACTGAATACGAATTAACCGGTAAATGCCATGTACAAACCATCTTGAGTCACAAGAGGATAATCAGAAGCACTGAGGTTGATAAACCAATCCCAGTCCTCACTCCTCTTAAGAAGAATGGCACAGGCATGAAGAGTATTAGCAACCATGGTGGGTCCCCTGTAAGTAACCATATTGGCCTTGCTGATCATGAAAACATTCTTAACTTCAGCAAAAAGTGACTCGTTTCCCACTCGCGAGGCCAATTCCAATCGCTCCTCTGCAGGTGACTCAAGGTCCAAGTGAACAACATAATGATTCAAAGGGTGATACAACGCTTTAAGGATTCTCCATAGCTTTTCCAAATCACCTTTTGACCCAGAAATCAAATATGCAAAACGAGGGATTGTTGGTCCCGTAGGAGGTGAAGGTTGTGCGATCTTCGATTCAGCAAAAGCAACACTTGTGTTGTCCATAGTCATTCGAGTGGGAAAGATTGCAAAAAGCGAGTTGATTGTGTAGAGCGAAGAGACGAGACCCATGTTGAAGAAGGTGACAAGAAGAAATATGCATATGAGAGAGCTTATCACAAGAGGAAACAACCATTTCCTCTCCAAGTTCAAGGACCCCATCACAAGATCTTATCATGGGTTGATTTCAACTCCAGTTTCTATTTATCATTCTGGACGGCAGGGTCTTGGCGATTTCCCAATATTTTGATAGGATCAAGGCACCAAATTACAACCCGAAGCTGTTCAAATTTGGACCAAGACCCTTAAGAAATAAAACAAATGCACCAAATCAATAATATATACTTCACACAAGGTTGATGAATATAACAAATATAAAACAAACCCCCCAAGTCGCGAATTTTATATTAATTTTCAGTGAACAATGACCTCGAGCTTTGCGTGAACTACTAGCTCAAGTATTTTAAAAGGAAAAAAGAACAAAACCCAGAATTGTACACCAAAACTTAGATAAGAATCAGAAATTTACTCCATATATCAAAATCAAATAGATAAGAACAGCTTAAAGAGGAACAAAAGAATGGAAAAAGAAATTACATCCACATTTCAATGATGGGTAGCTAAATGTATAGATTACCCGACAAATCAAATAGTGATATTCAAATATAATAGATAGTCAAGCAGAAACCCTAACCTGCAAATTCCAAATCAGGGGAAAAATTGATGATAAAATTGAAAATAGCTTGTTCATTACAGGGGAAGCCATGGAACACTCAAAAACAACCAAATGCCATAAAAATCTTCCAAACTAAGAGCAACCCAGATGAGCAGATCCTCAAATCATTCAACAGAAACCAAAACTATAAGAAAAGAAGCATCACAAAAAACCAAAGAAACCCATAAAAAAAACATGATATGATGAAGAAAACAAACAATTTCCTCAATACCCACCAGGGAAAAATCACAGGGGAAGACGAAATAGCAATACCCAGAAGACAAAAACAATAAAAAGGAGCAAGAAAACGTTCACAGCAACAGAAAAAATGAAATGGGGGCAAGAGAATACGTACAACACAAGGAAGAAACAGCGAGAAACGCAAGAAGAATGAACAGAGAGAGAGAAAGAAAGGGAAATACGAAAGAGAAACCTGCCGTTCTTTATGTTTGTTGCAGAGCAATGGCGTTGGTGCAAGGTGTAAACAAAGTGGGGAATTATAAATAACAAAGGAATGGATTGAGAGATTGAAATTGGGAAATGAGGGAAGAGCTTTTTTTGGGCAAAAGGGGGAAGGAGAAGGACAAGTGTTTATATCACACAATGAGAGAGAGAGAGAGAGATGAAAAAGGGAAAGAAAAAAAGAAAATGGCCATTGGTCCATTGGGGTTTGGATTTCTTGCAGCTAAGTTTGGGAGTTTCCATTGTTTTTGCCTAATTCTCCTTTTCTTTTTCTTCCCATCGATGTGAATTCAACTTATCTTATAAGCTTTTCTTCATTTCAATTTTCAACAATCGCGGAATATTGTTTTGTCTGAAAATGTTTTTCTACAAAAAATTTATTTCTCTAACTCCCTGAAAATCTTGGCTTTGTTTAGTATATTTCATTTATAACATAAGATAATTATTTTAAAGGATGAAATTATTGAAAATATTTTCAAGTATAGTAAAATGTCGCGTCTACATGATCGAAGTCTATTACGATCAATCACTAATAAATAGTGATATTTTGTTATATTTATTAATAAGTTTGCTCATTTTATTTTTATTTGAAAAAAGCTGTACAAAATATCCATTTTGTTCATATATTTTGGTATCTTCATCTTCTTTTTTATTTCATTTTTAAGAAACTAAAATGATATTTTCTTAAAGCATGAAGAGAAAAATGATTGAAGGTTGAGAATACAATGATAAAACATAAAATATTAAAAATATATGGACCAAATTGAACTAAAAACGAAAGTACGAGAACCAATATAGTATTTAAATCAATACACTTCGTATTTTTAGCTTTGATTTGTCCTTGTACTAGTAAAATATTGCTTTTGATTCCTATACTTTAAATTTGGTTTATTTTAATTTATATACTTATAAAATATCTATTTTATTTATATACTTTTAACTATTTTGGTTTATTTATTAATAAAAAAAATTAAAAATATATGGGTCAAAATGAATATTTAAACTAATACCATTATGGACCCAAAGTTTAGTTAGATTCTCTTAGTTTTATTTTATCCTTTCAAGCTGTAGTAAGTTTTAGTTTTGATGTTTATGTGTAAAGTTTGAATTGGAAATTAACAATAGCATTATTTGATTTGTTTTGTTGTAATTAATGGTTCATAATACAAGGATGACAATAAAGATATATTACAAGTGTCACTCAAAATCTCTTAAAGAAAATTTAAAACAAAAAGGACAAAAAGATTTTCTTGTACAATAATTATGAAAATATGAGATTGAACTTTTAATTTGAAGGAAGAAAGTAAATGTCAATTATGATTGAACTACGGTCACGTTTACCTCAACTCAAATGTAATCCATCAGTGGTAAAGTGAAAAATGGGCTTCAATTGATTACGTTTGTTGCTGTTTACTTGTATTTCGTAATTGAATTGTTGTTTACTTATACTTCATAATCGTTATGAACTATGGGCCTACTTGCAAATCTGTAATCAAAACATACAATCTAATTGAGGAGTGAGTGGAGGGTGTTCAATCTAATTGTGGTTGAAAATTACATTATCGTTATCGTTACAAATATTGTTACTGTAATAGCATGAAAATTATGAGTTTGTCACATTTATTGGTACTTTTTACCTCTACCGTTACTCCATTATTATTATCATTAGGGTAAAGCAGTAACGATAACGATAATGGTAGCACTAAAATGTGGCTGGTTCATAATTCTAAGTAAACGCGATCAAAAGCAATCCAATTATGTTTGCAATTCAAGCCAATACAATTCTTCCATCAATGAAATCTCAATTCGATGATACCAATTTATATTACATATTGGTAAACGTGATCTATACTCATTTAAAAATGAATTAAAAGATTAAGGAATCTTTCTTTATTAAGAAGTTAAACCTTCAAAAGATATATAAGTTTTACTAAAAAACGAAATGTTGTAAGAAAAATTAATCCTTCCATAAGAAGATAAAAAGACAAGTCAAAGTCAACCCTTTCATTAAATGTTTTGATATAACTAAACCTTGAGCTTATTGAAAGGGTGGGATTAAAATAGAATATTTTAAATTTCTAGGACGGCTATAAAGAGGTAAAATGATGACCAAATTACATTTTCATTTCTTTTTAACTTGTAAAATTAAACATGTATAAATGATTGCACAAGAATCTTGACAATTATGAGTGAATAATAATAATTTCTAAAATGGTTTGTAGAGGTAGAACCAAAATATCTAAATAATTTTCTATAAGTCTCATCTTAAATTACAGAGATATAAGTTTGGAGTTAATATGTTAAAGTTAGTAAATTTATGTTTGGGACGTAGAATTGTAAGATAAAGTTTCTCGATAAATTTAAAAAGTAAAGAAAGAGGAGAATGTGAATTTACTCGATAAATGTAAAAAGTAAAGATAGAGAAAAAAAAATGAAATTACTCCCTAAATATAAAGAATAGAAAAAGATGAGAATATAGAGTTATTCGATAAATATACAAACTTCAACAGTATTTACTATTGAAGTTGAGTTGTTTATAACAACTTAAGAAGTTAGTGAGCCAAACAGACCCTAATTTTTACAACCTACTTTTTTTCATATATTTTTTTACAATACGTACATGAGAAAATGCAAACATTTGTCATCTAGGTCATCGTTTGGTTAGGGATATGGACAAATTAAACTTAGGTTTGTTACACAACTTTCAACATTTTACCTGAAATAAGTTATTTCTACGTACTTTTTTCAGACTAACAAAGATTTCTATACCCTTCCAAAATTGTGAGTTTTGTATTTGTCCACCTTGTTTTTCATTTTATAAATAATTTTATATTGAATATAGTTAAGTAACTAATTTGCTAACTGTTTAACTAAATTAATATAATTATTTAGTTTAATCAATTAACAATAATCTAAAAAAATTATTTACTCAATTCCTTTATACAAACAAGAATTTATTAAATGAATGCAAAATACTTACTTACACAAATTAACTAATTAACTAACAAAAAATATTTAGTTAGTTAACTAATTATTTAAATTAGGTTAGTAGAAAATCATTTTCAATATTTATAATCAATTACTTATTCAATTTTTATAATTATTTTAATTAGCTCATCCATTATTAACATATAAGACATTTTTCTAAATATTTCTTATTAACTTTCATTATTAATATTTTCTTTCTTTTTCTTTCGTTCATTTTTTTATATTATTTATTAGAATATATTTCTTTAAATTAAAATTTATCGATTCAAATAAAATTGTGACTGATAATACTGAAGTTTAATTAACCAAAGTTAAATAATCGATTATAATTCATAAAAATATATTAAATTAGTGTGATCGAGGATATTTATTTAAAATATTAGTCAAATAATTTTAGTATTAATTTCAGTAAGAAATAATTATAATATTTGTTAAATTAACTTAGTATAAGTATTCCATTTTTAATATTACTTATATTTAACTACCCAATTAAAATGATTATTTTGTTGTTATCTAATTAATTTTATAAATTAATCAAGTAAAATTACATGTGATTACCATGATTCATAGAATAAATACAAACACAAGTTATTCCCTCATATAATCTAATAGCATTTACATGCACAATCAAACACACAACATTCTCTTATTCCCAACAATTTTATTCTCATTCATATTATTATTAAACATCATTTATTCTCCGATATGTATAAAATCTTAAACCATATGTTTGCTTATAATTTATTTGAAATGACTTTCTATGTATATAAAAAATGAACCTTTTTAAATATAGAAAATATTTAAAAATATTTACATTTTATAGCAAAAAGTTTCAAAAGTACAAAATACTTTTGGGACTTTTTGCTATAAATTGTAAATATTTTTTGGATTTTTCTATTTATAAGAATTCCTCGCCTTTTTAAATATAAAAAGTATTTAAAAATATTTATATTTTATAGCAAAAAAAATATTTGTACTTTTTAAAACTTTTTGCTATAAAGTGTAAATATTTTTTAGATTTTTCTATTTATAATAATTCACGGTCAAAAAAATATTTTAAAGCTTTTTAAAAAGTCACATGTGAAGTAAATCCTTAATAGAATATATGTATATGTATATATAAGCTATAAAAAATTGACTGATATTCAAATTAGGTTAGGGTTTTGAGAGCTTCAATGATTATATCTATTTAAGATTTTGTTTAGTTTTAATCTTAACTACCATTAATATAGAGTGTTAGTGTGACATGACAATTTTTTTTATTTGTATACTGACTTGACATAAGATAGAAAAAAGTGAATAATTGATGACAAAAGAAAAAATGAATAATTAGATAGACTAAAATAAAATAAATTATTTGAGAAATAAAGGTTGGAAAAAATGTGGTATTTTTATATAGTGGAATGAGGAGAGAGAAACTAAAAATTAGAGTTTAATTTATATACAATTATAATTTGCCAAACCAAATAATTTATTTTTAGAATTGTTTGTGTTAATTCATTCAATTTAGAATTATAGGGTAAATTGAAAAAATCACTCCAAAATACGGTGATACCTCAAATTTTTAATTGTAAAAGTTAGGTCCTCAGATTTTTATAAGTATTAAAATTGGATCTTCAAGTTTACACAAGTTAAAGAAATTGGTCCCTCAAATGATAGAAATTGAACTCTTAAACTTAATATAATTGATACAATTTCTACAATTATGTAAGTTTTAGGGTCCAATTTTAACATTTCTATAAGTTTGAGAGTTAATTTTTACAATGGAAAGTTTGAGTATATAATTGCTACTACTACTCTATTTGAGAAGTGATTTTTGTAATTTTCCCGAAAATTATGTTTGCAATTGATATATGAATACTTATCCTAATAGTTAGGAAAAATGAAATGCAAATTTAGCAAAAACTAATTTGAGGATTTATGGACTTAATTTCAAAAACTAAAAATAAAAAGTAACCAAATAAGATCTAACTTTTTATTTTCATTTAAAATATTTAGCATATAAAATAGTTATCACTAAGCTGAAAAAAATTTCGACATATTCACGATATATCCGCTATATACTCGTAAAATCACATATCCAATAGAGATATTAGGAAATAGATTTTTTTCTCCAAATTTTGGGTTATATCGTCAATATTAGTAATATATCTCTAATATATCTTTTTGGGCTAATATTTCTCGCAATTCTACAAAATCATCGATATTTTGTAGATATACCACAAATATTTTATGGATATATTGTGGAAATATCCGTGGGTATTTTGTCTACATCTCGTCTAATTAACTCTATATATCACTTTATTTTTCTTTTTCCAATATCAAACTTTTCCTATGTACTACCTTTTTCAATTTCCAATTTTTCTCAATTTTCAATCCAAACATTTTATTTGCAAAGAAATTGAATTTGGAAAAACCACAAAAAAGACTTCGACCATGACCATAAACTTGGTGGACAGAGAATTAACCCCTTCACTAGAGAATCTCATTTCATGCATTCTGCACAAGACTACAACCATGGTCATAGAGCTGGTGGACTCAAACTTAGAGCCTCTAGATCATCTACATTCTTTAGACCATCCTCGTTTGAATGAAACATAGTTTGATCTAAGGTATCCTCCTATTGGTAGCATTTGGGTTGATGTTGAGATTCATAGATGATATACTTCCAATATGTTAGAAATTTTTTAACATACAATGACTTGAGAGCAAGTTTATCATGATCACATCAATTATACTAATGTTGGACTAGTACCTCTTAGAACATCTTTTTATTATTGAATTTTGTATTTGACCTTCATTTTGTATGACCTAGACTTTACTAATGAAATATTTAGTTCATGATGATTCTTTCGGTCTTCATTATTATCTAGTATTTCATCATATCTGGCTTCTAATTACTAATTTATATGCTTGATGTCCTAGTTTATTACTTAAATAAGTTTCTTCTAAAATTTCACTAAAAAAACAACGACATTTTTATGAATTTCAGTGATATTCCTAATTTTTTCCATAATATCTGTTGATATATCCGTAAATTTGACTTACCTATTAATTTACACCGGTAACAACATTTTTGTCTTTGGTTGTCACATACAAGTTTCTTTATTTTTAAGCCCAATTTTAAAAGGAATATTTTCAAAATTCAAGTAGAGTTTTTAAAATTTTAAAAATATATTTTTATTTAGGAAATTAAACTAAAAATTTAAATATTTTTTTTAAAGATTAAAAAAAACCATAATAAAACATTGTAAAATACAAGCTTATTATAAATATTATATATTAGGTGTAATATGGATGCCCATGCTTAGTTTTCAAAAAACGAAATGACATTTTTCCACTAACCCTATGCGTCTTTATAGATGTTCATATGACCTACAATTACACACTTTAGTGTCCATGCCACATCCTAGTAGCCAAATTGTGTCACACCCCTCCCAGATTACCTTTTTTAATCTAGAAGTGAATGTGACGACAGTAGTTACCAACCTTTTTGTGACACTTACTGCCTAACTAACATCCTTAACCTGCTTAGATCCCTAGAATACATATATAACATTCAACAAACTAATGACACTTTAAAAATAACCTCAGAACACCAGGGATAAACAACAACATAATTACATCATATTAACACATACAGAGTTCAACGGTCCCAATATATTTTACTAGTCCCTAATATGAACAATACATATGTATAGACATTTACAGAGTAAACACCTAAAACTTCTCTCTAGACTTTGGATTTTTAATTGGAGTCCTTGAGTGGCAGAGCAGGATGACAGCTAACCTCTGGGGAGATGACCACTACCTGGGAAAAGAAAAACATTTGAAAGAATGAGCTACTCGCCTAGTGAGTGACTTAATAAAAACATAAATCTCATGCTTAAACTGAAAGCTAGAAAACATAATACTGGAACTAAAACATGCCAAGCAACGTGTACATAAAACTTTTAAAACTATTGTATCTAAAAACATAGCTAAACTGATTCCCGGTTGAGAGAGAACCCTCGTGGTTCAATCTCAACGTCGGGTATCATGTTCAAGAGATAACTCTTTTGTTCGATCTCTCAAACATAAGCCTGGGCAAGGGTGAGAACCCTTTTGTTCAATCTCTCAAATATTAGCTGACTTGGGGTGAGAACCCTTTTGTTCAACACCTTTTAGCCAATGCTAAGAAGAACCCTTGTGATTCAATCTTATCGTCGGGTATCATGTTTAAGAGAGAACCCTTTTGTTCGATCTCTCAAACATAATTCTGGGCTGGGGTGAGAACCCTTTTGTTCAGCACCTTACAGCCAATGTTAGGAAAGAACCCTCGTGGTTCAATCCTACTTAACTGATTAACTGTCATACGTGCACCTAGAGCAAACTGAATCTTGATGTCAAGGATCATAACTGAGGCAGGGTACCACTGCTTATCACTAAATTGAATGAATTATTCTGACACCTTCTCTATGTACTTCAGCATCAGAATCATAACATAACTGAAACTAGGTAGTATAACTCAGATACCTTCTCCTTATACTTCAGTATTGAGCTGAAAATACCTGATAGGAAAACATTTTCATAAAATATACTTACTGAAAGTTTGATCTCATAAATCATAGTTTTCACAAGAACATCATTTGTTAACGCATGCTCAACAACATTAAGAGCACATATGCTTTAAAACATAATACAAATACTTGTAACATAAACATGTCATAGAATCTCCTTTCGAAAACTACCATGGTTTCAACCATTGTACTAAAGCATATTTCATAAATTTTGTAACTAGTATGCGTTTATAAACTTTAGAGAAATGCGTTGCTTGGAACTTCTTGTAAAATAACCAACATAAAAGTAATTGTCAACAAAGCATGGATTATTAAAATATTTAAAAACCATTTATAAATCATTTATAGTCACTTACAGCTCGTCGGGGCTCTTAAACGGTTTATATGCCTCTTCTAGTTCTTCTTGGCCTGAAAGGACATAATCCCCAGTTAGATTCCTTAGAATTCTCGGCAAGAAGCTTCAGGTAGCTCACTTACTGATGAAACTTTCACCAACAAAACAACATTACTAGTAAGATGATCATTATGAGCGAGATTCAGCACAAAACCAGCGAGACCTTCATCCTTAACGAGATCCTCCTCTTCCTTAACTCGCTCTCGCTCTCGCTCTCGCTTACAATGATGAGTTGCCTGCTTAATCTTCCCAAGCAGCTACCAGCTTACGCACCGATTCCCTGTTTCAACTTCAAAAATTCATAACTCAAAATCAAAGATTCTTTTTAAGAAACTTCCTTCTACAAACTTATTTAGAATTGAGTTAATTTCTTAACTTTAAAATCTCAGCCGAAAATTCTTTGTAGTTTGTCCTAGAGCTTCCAATCTTCACTCTGGGCTTTGATTAATCTGAGAATCTGCCCCTTCTGCAATTTCTTCACTTTTTGTTCTTCTCCGTATGAGATCTTTCTCCAGAAAAATAACCTTAACAACTAGATTCTCCCAGCTTTCAAACAACACTGATCTCACTTAATTTGCTCAAGTCACTCTCCAAACCGAGCTTTTGAAGTTCCTCTCCCTTTTATACTTCCTTCCACCTCCCCTGTTCAATGGTCAAACTGCCACCTCATCTAACACTTAGTGCTTCCGGCCAATTCCTATTATTGGGTTTCTTCAATTAATTTGTTTTTCCTTCCCTTCCTTCATAACCCACGTTAGGCCTTCGCCTCATAATATAAATTTAGCATGCATTGGATACTCCATCATCTAACGCCCAGCGCCCAACGTCTATCATCTAGCGCTTTTCGTGCAGCTCATCGTCTAGCGCTGATGTCGTTCGTGTAGTGCCTCTTACGCTATCATCCAACACATAGCGCCATCGTTTAGCATGATCCTTTGCATCGTCTAGCGCATCGCTTAGTTCTCCGCGCATTTACTATACGATTGCCCAACACCCGCCTACACGATCACCTACCTCATCGTGTAGTGCTGTTCATTTACTAGACGATCGCTTACTAAATCGTATAGCATCGCTCATCTGCTACACGATCATCCAACGCCTTTGCTCGCACACACTTGAGGCTGCCGCAAGCCTTATCAACGCATCATGCCTTTCAACCCATGCGTTCATCCTTAGTACCAACGCATAGTTTACCCTTGCCTTCAACACTTAACCTCTACAAGCCTTGGTTGCTACACACGCAACCCCATGCATCCACACTTCTCCATCAATGCATGCCTACACTTTACTTCCATACTTAGCAAATTTTCACTTGTTATATTATCTAAAACCACACCCTTGACTAAGTATTTCTAACACTTAGAATTTTCTTCCTCCATCGGTCTACCTTCTTTACCTCATTTCATAATTTTACTTAACACGCTTGCTACTTACTTATGTAGGAAAAATGGAGTACGGGGTTTATAAATTGCCTATAAATTATGGTATTTGATGGATGGTGAAAGAATACATATTGGTAAAATTAATGAGAATTTTAGAGAGAAATGTAAAAAGGAAAGATTTCCACAAATTTCGTAACTTCCATGATTTTGTTTCTATAATTTTTCTCTATTTTATTTTACTTATTTATTTTAATATTGTAATTTTTCAACATTTGTGTCTGTTGTGCTCCTCAATTTTACAACAAATCTTAATTTTCTTTTAAAAAATCCTGTTATGAATAATATATGTGTTTGGTCTCATATTTTCATAAGGTACATTTTTAGTCTTCCAATTTTAAAATGTGTGTTTGGTCCTTGAATTTTCAAAAAATACATTTTTTAGTCCTTGAGATTTTGAGAATAGGTTTCGAAGGTCCTTTGAGTATCTTTTTAATTTTTAATAATTATATGACACTTTAAATAAGAAAAATAATTTTAAATTATAGTTTTAGAAATAATAGATAATTTCTAAAATTATTTTTCTAATTTCAAATGTCATATACAAAACAAAAATAACCTTACTTCAACGACTACTTTTTAAATCTACTATTAAAAGTTCGATGATAAAAAAAATATATATTTTAAAAACGTAAGAACCAAACGTAGATATTTTTAAAAATTTGAAAGATTAAAAAATATATAAACTCAAGAACTCAATACACATACTTTTCAAAATTCGAAAACTAAAAATATGTATTTTAAAACGAATTAAATATTGGAAAAAAATAATATTATTGATGTTAGTTTTTCACTAAACGGAGAATTTTGACCTGGATGATGTCTCATTCATAACTTCAATGTCAGGGTTGGTCTCATGCTTTTTTCCATTCAACCATAATGCTTTTCTTCTACGTGTCCAATGTTTTGAATTTTAATTATTGATTTTCATTTTTCAGGATTAAATATCATAATTATTTATGGTTATGAATTTTTAATTAATTGCTTTGCATTATTCTCACAACCAACCATGTATTTTACACCCAATTTTTTCTTCATTATTTAGACTCAACTTGATAATCATTTTGGTCCTCTTTGATAATTATTTAGTTTTTTGTTTTTGTTTTTGAAAATTAAATTTATTTCATCTATATTTTTTATAATGATTTATATATTTCTTAAGTACAATGGTTGAATTCTTAACCAAATTCAAAAAACAAAAACAACTTTTTGAAAGCAATTTTTTTAATTCTCAAAATTTGACTTGGTTTTTTAACGCATTGGTGAAAAGTAGATAACAAAAGAAAAAATTTGGATGTGAAAGTAGTGTCCATAGATTTTTTTTTTTTTTAAAAAAAAAAGTTACCAAACGGGTTTTTGTGTTTTGTTTTTTGTTTTTGAAAATTAAGTCTGTTTTCTCTTCATTTCTTATCACGATTTGCATCTTTTTTAGGTACAATAATTGAATTCTTAGCCAAATTCCAGAAACAAAAACAACATTTTAAAAGCTATTTTCCCCCCAAAATTTGGCTTGGTTTTAAACTCTCTGTTATAAGTAGATAACAAATGAAGAAATTTGAAGGTGAAAATAATATCTAAAGGTTTAATTTTCAAAAACAAAAACTCAAAAACCAAATCGTTACTAAACGGGACCTTGTTTATTTTTTTACATCTGTCTTTTACTTACGTGTGATGTAAAAAAAAAAAAATCATATAGAAGCTCAATGACCTATGTGATTGTAATGGAATACATTGTCAAAATCGATCAAATTATCCAAGTCATACTTAAACTTTAGCCATGAAGTTTAGGAAAACTAGATGTAGAGATTTAAGTTGGCTCTGTTAGACATATTTAAATAATAATATGTTTAATTAAAGTATGGGCTATGTATGTGGATTAATAATTTATCATATTTGGTTATTTTATTAGATTGGACCCTATTAATGGGTAGAAGCCCATTCCTAGTTAATTAGGGTTTAATGGGAACCCTAATTGAACTAGTATATAAAGAGACCTTAGGCTATGGTCCCCGATATACCAAAGCAATAAGCACTCAGTTTTTTTTAATCCCATCTAGAGAGAGATCCCACTAAGGGCATTTAGAGTTTTAGTTGAGGAAGACCATAGTCATCCATCATCATCTTGAAGCTATCATCAATTTTGCAATGGAATCCGGTATATTATTCTTGACAATTTGACATGAATGATCTTAGAGTTTATCTATTCAATATAGATATAAAGAATTTATGCTAACAAGTGGTATCAGAACATGAATTTCATGTTGGATTGTTAGTTTATGCATTTTCTATTGGCATTGTTGATTAAATTTTGGTTTCGGTAAAGAATTTAAATAATTTTTAGAAAAAAAATGGTCAGCTTACTATAGCAGCGTTGTAAACTCATAGGATGGAAATCTCGACGGTCATTTTTTTTCTTTGGTAATATGTGTTCTTGCAACCCATATTCTTATCTGTGGTATTTGGCATACCCATCACCGATTATGAATGATGTGCTAGTGGTGGATTAAAGTGATTTTTTTTTGGTTGATTATTTTGATTGAACGTGGTTTCCTAAAGTTTTTTTTAAAGAAAAAAAAACCTTAGTTCTATTATTGTCAAAATTAAGGATGTTCAGTTCAACATTCTTGACAAAAGTCCACCAATGTGATGAAATCCACTGGAAAAAAATTAAAGACCGATTGAAGGAGTTAGGTCTTTAGTTGCTGCAAGTTTTACTCATCAAGACTTTCGGTTAATGGCTGACTGGAGTTGCTGTTGGGCGAAGGTATCGGTCAATTACCGATTAAAGTCTTGCCGTTAGTTTTTGGTTTTAAATTATCAGTTTTTTTTTCTTTAATTCTTAATGGATGACTTTATGAGTTCAATTTTAAATTTGATTAATAATGGAAAAGTTAATGTTGTCACTGTTTTTTTTTTTTTTTCTTTTTTTAAATTGAAATTATGTTAAATACTTAATTGATGAATATGAGTTTTTTTTTTTATAAAAAAAACTGATTGAATTTAGTGAATTTATTTTTTAATAGTTTGATAATATTGAATTTGTCAACTATTTGGATTAATTGCTTATTGAACTTCTTGCCCGCGTTTCTAAGTTTTATTGATTAATAACTTGGTGAAATTCTTAAAAAGGGTTCTTAGTTCTTGATTGATAAGTTTGTGAACTAGAATCTACAATTATCTTTAATAGTACCTAGTAAAGTAATAGCCAAAACCCCTTATAAGTTGTGGATAGGAAAGAAACCTAGTATTAGGCATCTTCACATATAGGGTTGTCCAACTGAGGCTTGGCCTTATAGGCCTAATGAAAGAAAATTGGACTCAAGAACTATTAGCTGCTATTTTGTTGGGTATTTTGAGCACTTTTGGGGTTTCAAGTTTTATGATCCCACTTCTAGATCATTGTTTGAGATAGAAAATGCTAGATTCCTTGAGGATGTTGAGTTTGGGGGGAAGATAATATAAGAAAAGTTGTCTTTGAAGAGGAATTGGTTTCTTTTCCTCATGTGATTATAAATGATATTTAGGCTCCAATTCCTGACTTCATTATTGAACCAATTATAGAACAAGACAACATTGAAGTCTCCGTTGTTGAACGTGAAGTTCAAACTCAACAACCTCGAGAAGTGCCACTAAGAAGATCTACTAGAGAGAAAAGAAGTACAATTCCAGATGATTATATTGTGTTTCTTCAAAAACATCAGGATGATGTGGGCGTAATGGAAGATGATCCAATCAACTTCCAACAAGCTTTACAAAGTTCTAACTCTCAAAAGTGGATAAGTGCTATGGAAGAGGAAATAAAATCCATTAAAGACAATGACGTTTGGGAACTTGTCGAACTGCCATCAGGAGTGAAACCCATAGGTTGTAAATGGATATTTAAAACTAAAAGGGATTCATATGGCAATATTGAAAGATATAAGGCTCGTCTTGTTGCAAAGGGTTTTACTCAAAAGGAAGGCATTGATTACAAAGAGACTTTCTCTCTGGTTTCATCGAAAGACTCTTTTAGGGTAATCATGACACTGGTAGTTCACTTTGATTTAGAGCTACACTAGATGGATGTAAAAAATTTGTTTCTCAATGGGAACATTGATGAGACGATTTATATGGTGTAACAAGAAAACTTTGTGTCTGATAATTCAAAGTCCATGGTGTGCAAATTAAAGAAATCCATCTACGGTCTCAAGCAAGCCTCTCGTCAATGATAATTCAAAGTCCATAGTGATAACCTCATTTGGTTTTGAGGCGAACATTGTGGAAGATTGTGTATATCACAAGTTTAGTGGGAGTAAATCAATCTTTCTGGTGTAATATGTTGATGACATACTCATAGCTAGTAATGATGTAGGTTTATTGCATGACACTAAGAGATTTCTCAAAAGAAATTTTGAGATAAAGAATCTTGGTGATGCTTCTTTTATATTAGGAATTGAAATACTGCGAGATCGTTCTTAAGGTATTTTGAGATTGTCACAAAAGAACTACATTGAAAAGATCTTGAGTAGATTTGGCATGAAAGATTGTGCACCGGGAGATACCTCAATCGCTAAAGGTGATAAATTTCATTTAGGTCAATGCCCCAAGACCACACTTGAGACTAAGGAGATGCAAAAGGTTCCCTATGCATCGACCATTGGAAGTCTAATGTATGCTCAAGTATGTATGCGTCCAAATATTGTGTTCATAGTTGAAGTATTAGGCAGATATTTTAGTAACCCGGGGATGGATCATTGGAAAGCAGCCAAACGGGTTATGAGGTATTTATAGAGAACAAAAGATTATATACTCACTTATTGGAAATCATAAGTTTTGGAGATCATTGGGTATTCTAATTCCGATTATGCTGGATGTCAAGGCACTTTGCAATCCACTTCAGGCTATATCTTCATGTTGGCTGGAGGAGCTGTATCCTGGAAAAGTGTTAAACAAACACTTATGGCTTCTTCTACCATGACTGTGGAGTTTATAGCATATTATGAGGCATCCAATCATGAAAAATGGTTGTGAAATTTTGTCATTGGGTTGCGGATAGTGGTTTGCATAGAAAGACCACTAAAATTATTTTGTAATAAGTCGGTTGTGATGTATTCCAACAACAACAAAAGCAATACGAAGTCAAAGCATGTAGACGTGAAGTTTTTTGTTGTTAAAGAAACAGTTCAAAATGGTCAAATTTCGATAAAATACATAGGAACAAACTCTATGGTGGTAGATCCATTGACTAAAGGTTTACCACCTAAAGTTTTTCATGAGCATATTGCTCACATAGGTGTTAGTCACTTTTCTGATTCCATGGTTTAGTGGGAGTTTGTTATTGAGGATGTTCTTTGATCTTATTTTGTTTATTTTCTATATAGAATAAAGTTGATGGTTTATGTTTTATTATTTGAACTTGTTTATCGTGCATGCAGTTTAGTATAAAGTTTTTTAGAATGATCTTATTAAGGAATTTGGACAAGGTGGAAACAGGCATGATCTAGATCACTTTGCATGTAGTTTCTATGCTATCCATCCATACTTGATCTATGTCATTGAATGTATTGGAATTGGTGATCAAGGAAGGTTTAGTTATAAGGGTAGTGACGAAAGTCGCCTTGATTCTATGCTAATACAGGAGATGGACCAGATTGAATTAAAGGAGAATTCTATTATTGAAATAACCTGTTTATGCGTGCTTAAGGTTTATATGATTTAATTATATTAGGTACATAGACATAGCCCAAGTGGGAGATTGTTAGACATATTTAAATAATAATATGTTTAATTAAAATATGGGCTATGTATGTGGATTAATAATTTATCACATTTGGTTATTTTATTAGATTGGGCCCTATTATGTGATCTAATTGATTAAGACCCTAGATTTCTAATTGAGTATGGACTTGGTAGAAGCACATTCCTAGTTAATTAGGGTTTAATAGGAACCCTAATTGAACTAGTATATAAAGAGACATTAGGCTATGGTCCCCGATATACCAAAGCAATAAGCACTCAGTCTTTCTTGAATCTCATCTAGAGAGATCCCACTAAGGGCATTCGGAGTTTTGGTTGAGGAAGACCATAGTCATCCATCATCTTGAAGCTATCATCAGTTTTGCAATGGAATCCTGTATGTTATTCTTGACAATTTGACATGAATGATCCTAAGGTTTATCTATTCAATATAAATATAAAGAATTTATGCTAATAGGCTCTTCTAAGAATATAGTAATTTTATTTTTAAAATTGATCAATTACATGTTGCTAAGATGAGTTGACATAAATGTATATTATATCAATCTTAAAGTTTAAGTTTTGAATCCCCCATTACACATATTATAAAAATAATAAAAAAATATTAAATAGTTGTATCTATATACAGTGTGGGTAGATATGCATATGCACATATTTATATATATACTACAAGATAGAATGTTTAGTTTTTTTATTTTAATTTTAAATTTTTCTTTGAAATATTTTAAAAGTTTCTATTCTATTTTTTTTATTGATTTTTTTATTAATAAAATGTTATAATTAATTGACAAATGGTGTAATGTCAAAATATATTTTTATTAATTGGGGTTGAAAATATTTTATGTTTTCTTTTTTCATAAACCAAAGGGCGTTCGTTTAATTTATAAATTAGAAAAATGTAAATTTGGACAGGTCTTCAAAAGAAAGGGCTCCTCCCTCTGAATTAATGATTAATGACCGATTCCATAAAAGGTAAATGAAATCTAACTTTCTACTTACTTTAAAGCATACTATCACGTTTTATATATTATTATGTTAAGAGTGGTCATGTTTATCATAGTTCTAACTCGATGACCCTGTCTATCAAAATCTTCATTTTTCTCACACTTTTGTTGTGCTATTGCGGTGAAGTAGAGAGAAACAAAAATTGTAATAGATATGACCATTGCGTTAGGGTTATGATAGATATGACCATCCCTAATGCAATACTGTATAAAATGTGATAATGCACTTTGACATAAGCAGAAAAACTCGTGTATTGAAATATTACCAAACTCAAATTTAGGATAGAAAGAGTATATATGTTTTCCACAAAAAAAAAAATACTCATTTTATTATTTTCATATTATTTAGCATTTAGTAATTTATGTGATTCAAAATTGCTTTTTTTGGAAATTGGCTCATCAAAATATTGGTATAATAACAATTGAAAACTTCATAAAATAAACCTTTGAATTTGGGGAAAAATCATATAGAAAAGGTTAAAACATTTGTCTAGCCATATTTTTATTGGTTCCATATTTTCAAATTTTCGAATTTAACAAGAGTTTATCAAAATCTTTAAGTGACAAATCAATAAAATTTAACAGTGGCATTTTAAGGGGAAAAAAATCTATTCGTTAATGTATTCATATGCATCCCTAAGAAATTAGATTTTGTTTTCTCCTATTCATTGAAAAATCTCCTAAATCTATCCAAAATATTTGGGAAGGAAAGAATAAAAGCCTTAGAAGTATTATTGAATTATATTTAAAGATGACAAATTAAATCTAGAAGAATTTTAACTCAATATAGTATCTCATTTGTTAAAAATGGAAATAACTTTTATTACCCTTTATATATATATATATATAAAATAATACAATATAAAGACATTCCAACAATGAATTAAATCCTACTTGATAGATTATGAATTTTGACCTACTTTTAAATTTTAGTGAAGGGAAAAAAACAGAAAAACCAAACTTAAGCTAACTTGTTAGATCAATTATTTCAATAGGTTTGGTACTTTAACATTCTTCTTCTTATTATTATTATTTGAGTTTAGCAAGATATGAGATATCCAGATTCAAATCAACGACCTATTGATTGAAAACATATGTTTTAATCCATTGGTTTATGTTCAAGTAGACAAGATTCAAATAATTAATTTCTATAATTTTCAAGAAAATTAAAAGTTTAGAGATTTATTAGATATTCTTTCAGATTTGAGGATCTATCAAATATAACTTTAAAAGCTTAGTAGGTAATCTTTTTAACTAAGCCAATTATCTTTTCAAAGTTGCTCATATTTTGAACATGATATTTGAAAGGTTAAAGTATTTTGGAGTTTGTTAAATTTTAATTTATGTATTTTTCAAATGTTCAATTTTAGTCCTTGTACTTTTAGTAAATTTTTTAATTTATTTTATAATCATATTTTTGTTGATTTTTCAAAAATATTTTGTCATCTATAGTCATTTTTAAGGTAAATTTTGAAAATATATTCAGATATTATATATTTTTTTAATACCTTTGAAAATATATTCAGATATTATATTTTTTTAAATATAAATTATTGTTTTTTTAGCCAATTTCAATAAAAATTAAGTTCAATGAATTAAATTTAAGATTTATTAAAAATAAAATAACTAAAATTAGACTGATCTCATAGTATAAGGGCACGATGGTATTTTAATTTATTTGAAAATATACAATTATGCGTAAAAAAGACAAAGTTTCATAACTATATTATCTTAGGTTAGAAATCATTTCATTTTTGTCAAATTTTAAACACGTATAAGATATGTACATTATAAATTATATATTGTCATAAGTAATAATTATAATTACAAAAAGTTACAAATGATTTCTTTATAAATAAATTTAGGTTAAAAATCATTTGAGTTCCTAAACTTTTCATAAAAAGTTACAAATATTGAAAATACGGAGGTTAAATCGTTACAAATTAAAGTTAAAATGATTAAATTTTTACTTTTTTGAAAATTTATGGACAAAAATATTTTTTAACTATAAATTTTTAAATATTTTGAAATTTAACTAAACATTTAGTAATAGCTACCATTATTCCTTTTAAAAAAAACTACCATAATTTATTATTAAATTTTTATGATTTTATTATTAGAAACATTTTGGTTAGCTTCTTAAATTGAGGCTTCCTTTCTTTCCATATTTGTTTTTCTTTCTTTTCTTTCTTTTCTTTTTTTTTTTTTTTTTTAAGGTAAACAAGATGTAAGGGAAGATTCAAACTAACCTTATAACTTAACAAATTAATTATTACTTAAGTTAACAATTGAGATTTACTTTCTAAATTTGTCGCTAAAAAAATCTGGTCTATAATCTATGATTCTACAATATATAAAATTAAAAATGTGAAGAATTTGTTCTGTATACAATTTTATCCTTGAGTATTTTTATAATACCTAAATTAACTTTTAGAGGTTATTTATTTCATGGGAATCCAAGATTTTCGTGGACTAGACATCTGAAATACCTCACTCGATTTGCGATAATGTAAGATGCCTAGACATCCTAGGATTCCCTCATGGAAGGCGTCTCAAGAATTTTGGATGTTCTTACGAAACATGAATTTTCCGAATTCCCTTGTTGAGAGCATCTGCTTTTTTTTTTTTTTTTTTTTTTTTTTATAATTAAAATAAATATTCACAATTATGTATTTTACTCTCTTTGGTTACATTTGTAGTTGTTTTTATTTTTTAAAAAGATATTAAAATTAAAATGTATTTTATAAACCTTAAATTAATATATGTTATTTTGTTGAGAAAAATAAAATAATAAAATAATAAAACTATATTAATTTAAGAAGAAATTCAAATCAACAAAAACAAATATGTTACATAAATTCATATTATATTAAATTAATTATAAATTAATAAACAATCGTAAAGATATTCTTGAAACTAAATTTAAGACATTCCCGAATAAAAATCATACAAAACAAAAGCAATCATTCAAGTCTTCCCAAATATCTTTAAAAATATTTTTACAAAATAAACATGGTTCTTAAAAGATGTTGGATATTTGTAATTCCCAGCGTTTATAATTTCAGACATCTAGATATTTTGGTTATCTATATTTCTAAGAACAAATGACCACGCCTCAATTTATTTAATTTAGTTATTAAAAATGAAAATAAGCATATGCATCGAACGAATGTGGAAGAAATGCTTTTTCTACGATATAACCTTTGATTATTTTACAAATACCAACACAATCTTTAGTTAATTATTAATTATTAATTATTTATCCATCTTTGAATCATAAGTTTCTTTCCCACCTACTCTTTCAATTCCACAATTTTCTCCCTCATCAGTACATTTCTCTATCGTTTTCTTTCTCAATTATACATATCTCTCTCAATTCTCCTAATTTCTTTTTTTTTTTAAAAAAAAAAAGAAACTTAAAGTATGTGAAAATTTGAAAGATAAAAATTGTTGAAAAAATTGGCAAAAAAGAGAGAGAGACAATCTAGTAAGAAAGAAAATTTTATTTAAGAAAGAACAAAGATGGACATTTTGACGGAATACATTTTTTACTCTCTAACATTCACTCACTTTTCTTTGCTAACTCTCTTATTTTGCTTTATTCCCCTCTTTTCTTAGCGATATATATTTATAATCTTTTAGTGACCAGAGATGTCTAATATTTACACATAAGCTATTTATGTAAATACTTCAAGAAACTAGTAGAATAATTAGTATTACTTCTACTTCAACACTTCTCCTCAACGATAATTATTCTAGCTCTTTCCATGATTTCGAGTCATTGTTGGAAGCCTGCATGCTTGGATGCTCTTAGTTTTCTGGCACCAGGGGTGCAAGGCAAAAATCGAAACCGAAAAACCCGCTTAAAGCGATTGAAACCGACGTTTATTGTTACCGACCACCCTTTGACGGTGAAATTCAATAGTAGCGAATGGATAAAAACCATGGTCGTCAGAAATGTGGAACATGCAAAACAAAAACTCGTTACGGGCTGAGTCAAGATCTCGCTCTCTTTAAGACGTTTCATGGCTCTGCCCAAATGTGCAAGTAGGTCAACAGTATTGTCACATCGTCCCAAGGATAAAACAACCCCAAAAAGGTCTCGATCGGAGATGCAACGTCACCGACCAAAAAACTCACACCATTCAGACTAATTGCTCAGAAAAAAAAAATCGAGAAAATATAAACTAAAAAAGAGGGTTGAGAGAGGAAAGTGGAGAGTATTCAGAATGAAGAGATGGTCCTTAGCAGCTTTTATTCTCTCATCTATAGGTTGAGTTTTCCTTTCTCAACTGCTTATGATCAATTATTACCCGTTGAACCTATTTCTTGGGATCTCCAGACTACAGGTTGGATTTTCCTCACAGTGATTCATTTCTCTATAGGCAAGAGTCCTATCCTTTTTGAAGTTTTGAAAACCTTCTCTCTGGCTAGTCCTTTCGTCAAAGGATCTGCCAAGTTTTCATCAATTCGTATATGATCTATTCTAACTACATCAATAGTGAGAAACTCTCTAATGGTACTGTGCTTACGACGTATTCGTCGTCTCTTTCTGTTGAAATAACGGTTCTAAGCTTTTGCGATTGCTACAATACTATCGCAATGGATCAATACGACTGGTACCGTCTTTTCTCATAGGGGAATATCTGATAGCAGACTTCTAAGATAGCCTGCTTCTTCACTAGTCGTTACTAGTACTATCATTTCTGACTCCATTGTAGACTGGGCTAAAATAGTCTGTTTCTTGGACTTTCAAGAGACATCTCCGCCTGCTCTATTGAAAATATAGCCACTTATTACCTTTGAATCATCCAATAGGGAGTTCCAGTCAGCATCACTAAATCCTTCAAAAACAGCGGAAAACTTCTGATAATGTAATCCTAGGTTCTAGGTTTTCTTCAAGTACCTCATTACCCTTTCTATAGCATTCCAATGCTCTATACTAGGTCTACTTGTAAACCTACAACGTAATCCTACAGTATAAGTTATATCAAGCCTAGTGCAGTTAGCAACATATCTAAGACGGTCTATGATGCTCGCATACTCAGATTGATTAACACTGTCACCAGTATTCTTAAACAAGTTAACACTAGGGTCATAAGGGGTATATGATGGTTTACATTCAAAGTAATTATATTTCTTTAGAATCTTTTCTACATAGTGAGATTGATCACAAAAAAAGTTCCTTTTCAGACCTAGTCGCTTTTATGCCTAAGAATTCACTTGTTTCTCCTAAGTCTTTCATGTCGAAGTTTGTACTCAATGTAGATTTCACATTATTGATGTGCAAGTTCAACAAAAAAAAAAAAATAACAAATAATCTACATACAGACACAGGATAGTGCAAAGATTATTTCAACCTTATAGTAGATGCATTTGTCACTTTCATTGACCTTGAAATCGTTAGATAGTATCAGGTTATCAAACTTTTCATGCCATTGCTTAGGAGCTTGTTTCAGACCATAGAGAGATTTATCTAGTTTACAAACCTTGCCTTATTGACCATGGACTACAAAACCCTTAGGTTATTCCATGTAAATCTCTTCTCCAAGTTCACCATTTAGGAAGGCGGTCTTTACATCCATATGATGTACTAATAGATTATAAAGGGCAGTGGAGAGAACAAAACACGGATTGAGGTAACTCTAGTGACAGGGGAGAAGGTGTCAAAGAAATCCATGTTTTCTCTTTGTCTAAAGCCCTTTGCCACTATCTGGCTTTAAACTTTTCAACTGTTTCGGTGGGTCTAAGTTTCTTCCTTAAGATCCATTTTACACCCTATTGCCTTACAACCTGGAAGTAGGTCTACTAAGTGCCAAGTCCTATTTGACTTAAGAGAGTCCATTTCATTATTTATGGCTTCTTGCCATAAGTTGGCATCTACAGAGGACAAGGCAACTTTTAGGTCTTTAGGATACTCTTCTACATTATAGGTCTGAAAGTCATCCCCAAAATCCTTTGTGGTTCTAGTTCTTTTGCTTCTTCTAGGTTTTGGGTCGACTTCCCCTATAAAGGTAGGATTTCTAACTAGGGTTAGACTACTAGATCCCAAGCCCTCACTATTTCTCGATTTAAAAGGAAATCTATCCTCAAAGAAGTCGACATCATATACATCACACACACACGCTCGTCCCACCACGTCACATCACGACACGTCTGTTCGTCCATCCGACTGAATGGGCAACGGCTACATGCGGGATTCCCACCGTACCCATATGAAGGAAATCGACACTCGAGATTTTCGTGAGCAGCAGAAGCAAGATTATTCCAAATTACAATCATGAATCAACAATACATTTACAGTCGACTTTAATACAAACAGTTATACAATTTACAGAGAAATTACAGCATGATACAACAAATGCATAAAGAGAACTCTACGCACATAAGAAGATGTGTCTCCACGCTCCGATGCGCGACTCTGATCGAACAGTAGCAACCACGAGCGCTCGATCTACATGACTGCAACACTGCACGAACACAGCACGAACTCTTCGCACTCGTCCTCAACGATCTCCTCGGTCACGAACTCCTCCGCAACAACGAACAACCTCCGCAGCACCACGAACGGCCTCCGGAAAACCTCAACAGTGTCGAGTTGAATCTGACACCACCAACAAGGCGACCTTGGTATTCTTGGTGTGAGAATCCAGAGGGTGGGCTCTGTTCGAATTTGGTGTGAGGCAGACGAATGGAGGAAATATAGATCGTGTACACGACTGGGCAAGTGGGAGAAGTCAGAAATCTATCGTATAAGTCGATGCCCAATCGTTTAGATAAAATTATGTGATCGTCTAGCAAAAGCTATGCGATCGTTTAGCTTTATCGTTTAGCTCAGTCGAATCTACACGATCGTTTACCTTGGGCCAACGATCGTCTAGCAAAGCTATGTGATTGTTTAGTAAACATTGCACGATCGTTTAGCTAGCATCTGCATGATCGTTTACCTAGCCCAGCCATCGTTTAGTAAATCTGTATTTACTTGATGACTTTCGTGAGTTTCTTTTCGCCGGAGAAAAAAAATCTTTTTCAATCTTTTGTAAAACACCCTTTTTCAAAATAGGAAACCGATTTCCTTTTAAAACCTCACGATTACCATGATCAATAACTATCCACTACATTTGGTTATTTAAAAGAAAAAGTATTAATTATCTAATAACTAATATTATTATAAATATAAATGATAACCAACTTATCATACTATATTTATAACCTATAGTTTTAATATTTCATCCCATGAAACATATAAACCATAGTTCTTTTTCTATTCCATAGTACTTAATGTAAATCTCATTTACATCAATCCTCTACTAGATGTATCTCATACATCATACCGATTATATCACATATAATCAAAATATCTCTTGTCAATTTGAACATTTCAGTATTTTTAATTACAAACATGGCCTTACCTGCTTTCATATTCTATTTCTTCAAAGTAGCAGCATTCTCAGGTGGCGTGACTTCAATGCCTCCCACAACATCCCACAAGTCTTGACCTTAGAGATATGACTTCATGCATGTGGACCGTGTTTTATAGTTATAAGTGTTGAGCTTCTTGATTTCTCCAACAACTTGAAGGTCTCCCATCATCTTGTAGTGATGAATGCACTCTGTGAATAGTTGTGTCCTAGACAACAAGCTTCACAATCCTTGACTGTATTCGATTTCAGAAGCTCCTCTATAGTAAGTTATGCTAACTTGACTCTGATACCAGTTGTTGAAGAAATTGACACAAAAAAGAATAGAGACAACCTTGGAAGAAAGAAAATTTTATTTAAGAAAGAACAAAGATGGACACTTTGAGAGAATACTCTTTTACACCCACTCAATTTTCTCTAACTCTCTAACTTTGCTTTCTTCCTCTTTTTTTCTTTTTTTTTTTCTTTTTTTTTTTTTAAGATATATATTTACAATCTTCTAAATAAACCTAGAGATGTCTAATATTTACATTAGACACTTAAGCTATTTATGTAAATATTTCAAGAAACTTCTAGAATAGTTAGTGCTGCTTCTACTTTTAAAAAAATAAAAAAAATAAAAAAAAAACTTCATTTATTTTATAGAAATTAATTAAAAATTAACAATCTCACATTAATTATAATTAATAATAGAATTTTAAAAATTTTGAAATTCAAAAGTGTTGTAACATTCCTCAACTTCTACAACTATATAAGAGTTTTCCCCTACTTTTATGTTTTATCTATACACAGTGAGTCTCTTTTTCAATCAAAGTGAACTTAACTCAGCGGTAATTAACATGATCTTTTTCTTTAGAGATCAAAAATTCGATCTCCCATCCCATTGTACTTTAAAAAAATTCAAAGCTAGGATAATTCAAAGTCATTTATTATTTCTCATGTATTGCTTTCCTAATTTGACCTTTTCTTTCATTTCTGTTTTTTTTTTTTTAAAAAAAAAAGTTCATTAATTAGTCTCTCTAGTTTCTCCAACTATCTACCACATCACACAAAATCTTCTAAAATTGATGAAAATGGTTCTATCAGTTAGGTTAGCATCTTGTAATTAGTCGCATTAACAATAAAGGCTAGATATAAGCCACACAAATTTCTAAAATGCAAAGCTCAAAATAGGCCTAAATTTATAATTCAGCTTTTTTCTTTTTGGTTTGTTTGTTTTCAATGATACATTAATGTAAAAAATTTGACAGAAATATGGATGAATTGATTTCGAATTAGTTTGATAACCATTTTGATTTTTTATTATTCAAGTAAAAATATATAAAATTAATAGTGTATGCATGTTAGAGTGATTTCAGTTTAGTTATGGTTTACCATTTTTATTTGGATCTCGTCAACATATATATTACTAAAAGTTAATGTTTTATTATTGATGCAACAAAAAATATTCAAGTCAAATCTATGGCTAAGCAAGGAAAATCCATCCCTTAAAGATGAGAAGACTCTTTAAGGATAATGTTCTATTGAAAAGGATAATAAAAAAACTTCCTATTACAACATGAAAATAACATAATTAACTAATTAATTTTAAGTAAACATTAATTAATCTAAATTACTCATTAAACTAAATCTAAAATCAGATTTACAAATTATTTCCTATTTCTCCTCATCATTTATTTTATTTTGTTTTTTTAGTGGCATGCCTTCTTTTAGATGTCATCCCTCTACCATGTGTTCAAAAGTTCTTAGATTAAATAGAGAAGGAAAAAAAAGACCAAAACTTTTACAATTGGGTAAACACAAATTGTGTTTTGTGATATTTAACACCATTATAAGAACAAAATTAATATTTTTTTTTAAGTATGAGAACTATTATAGGTAAATTTGGACTTATTATGAGAAAGTTCAAGAGAGGGAGTAAAAAAAGAGGATAAAATCAGAAAAATAATTTCATCCCAAACGGATTAAGACAAGCAAGGAAACAGGTTCAGAAGAAATGCCAATGAAGAGTGAGCAAAGCAATTGAGTTGTTCGGCTTAATTGGCCAACCTCGACCTCCTTGCACTTCTCATTTGAATAAATGGCAATGAAGAGGGAGCGAAGCAATTGGGCCACGAGACCAATTGGCTCATGTTAACTCTAAAAAAGAGCTATTATTCCTAGCTTAATTCTGGCTCGCTATCGGATTTTACATGATCATTTCCCTATTTTGTAGGTACTGAGCAATCATGAGGTGGAATTTGTGATTTGGAGCCAAACGAGGTTAATTGAAGTAGTTAAGAGATTATTTAAGCATCAAGGCTTCAAAGGAATTGAGATAGCCAAATTACCATCGAGTACGGATAGCCATCGAGTTCTATCGAGTTAAATTCCACCAAGAAAACAAGTATTAAGCATTGAGGAAGTGAGAAGGAAGTATCAAGTAGCAAGTAGCGAGTATCGAGTATCTGGCAGAACATTCAGCGTCGCAACACTCTTATCAAGCCTTGGTCCAATGCTCACTCGACACTAGAAGGCAGTAGCACCAAATACAGGGCATCGTTGTAATGCTCCCCCAAGCGTCGTGACGCTCTGAAGTTAAATCATCACCAGCATTGCAACGTACCTCGACGCTGTAAGGCAGTGCACTTAGCGTTGCAACACCCCTTCAAGCGTTGCAACTATGACAGTTGACAAAAAATTGATGATCGGGCGGTGCAAGCAAGCGTTGCCATGCTATTTCGCAGCTTTGCGACGCCACGAGAAACCTATAAATAAAGCGTTGATGTTCGACAATGGAAGACACGCAGGGAATAAGAAAGTTACAGCCGCCAAACGTTTTTCGTCTTCCAAATAAAGCGAATTCTGAGAGTTTAGTTCAGTTTTAAGAGCCATTGAAGCCAATTCCCTGATCGATCTTCATCAAAGTCAGCCTCGACTCATTCCTCTGTTCATTGTAATATGCCTTTTAGGGGTTAGGTAATTTTCTTGGGATAGTTTGTATGCCTTAATTCTTGAAGTTACTATTTAATTTATTCAATTGTTGTGAACCCTTTGGGTGAATTTGATTTATTAATAATAGAAATTTGATGAATTTTTTATGCCTTAATTCTTGAAGTTACTATTTAATTTATTCAATTGTTGTGAACCTTTTAGGTGGATTTGATTTATTAATAATAGAAATTTGATGAATTTTTTTTGACAAACTAATTTATTGAATTTCTTACATGCAAAATCATTCTAGCCTGTGCATAATTGAGTGATTAAGTTGCATGTATTAGGTTTGCATGTTTAGGGGTAGATTTTTTCTGGCCAAATTAATGTATGCCCTAGTATAGTCTTCCCAAATAAATCGCGCTATAAGATGTGGTTGTCTGGCTTGTAGTATGTCTCGACGATTGAACCCTTTACTTAATGCTTTTCAGTTTTAACTCGTATGTCGTTGATAAGGAAAAGTTTAAAACTAATTTAGGGCTGGTTTAGATTGTTATCAGAATTGGCTAATTGGGCTATTAAAATTTCTAATAGGTTGAAGGGATCACATAATTGAAGGAATTAACTAGTAACTAATGATAGAAAACAAAAAAACATGCAAATTAGTCCCAAGATTTTTCATTAATTTGATTCAATCCTCTTTTTTGTGCTATCTCTTATTTATTCTTCTTTGTTTGGTTTTTAATTTATTTTGTAAACAAAATCAAGAATCACCAAACCCCCCTCCCAATTTTACTGGGAATTCATTAATTGATCTAAGTTAATTTGACAGTCTCCTTGTGGATTTGACCCCGATCTTATCACTTTGCTACTTTGTAGTTTAAGTCTTGGATTAGTGGTGGTCATTCAAACTGCAAAAATCGAACCGAAAACTTAGTGAAATCGAAAAATTCAGTTCGGTTCGGTTTCACTTTCGAAAACCGAATTTGAAACCGAACCGAACCATTTTTAACTATATATATATATATATATATAAAAAGAGTAAAACCGAATTTAAAACCGAACCGCTTTTAATTTAAAGAACAAAACTGAACCGAACCGAACCGCTTTTAACTAAAAAAAGAATATAACATGGATTTTTTTAAAATGCCAAAACCGAATTTGAAACTGAACCGAACTGCATATATGCGGTTCGGTTTGACCACCAAACCGAACCGTTTCCACCCCTATCTTGGATCGGTGAAAATAAATTATCTTTGCTCGGGCTAGGGGCGCTCACGAGATACTAGTCTCTGAGACCGAACAACTCACCTTGGTCCCAAAGGTTAAGGTTGAGACCAACTTGCCTCACTGTTTGGGGCTTATTGTTGACAGGCTCCTATCTAGCACCCTTATGTGGTTCGACCCAACTTTCTTGAGTCCTATTTGTAAAAGAATGAAGGAAACTTACTCTATATAAAGCATGTCATCTATGAAGGGATGAGTGATCATCCGCAGCGAAAGTGGATCGAATCCCATTTTCATTATTTTACAGAAACAAAGAAAATTCAGAACAATTCATATGCAATTAATTAATATAACATGTTTTTTAAGAAAAAAAAGAATCCAGGGTTTAGAAAATACTAACCCCTTGAAGTCACAATTCTTCTTGACAGAATCCTCTCTTGGTCACGAACCTTCTTCATCTCTCCTTTGGAACATGAACCCGCTAAAAGACAGCAACCCAAAACCACCACCGCAATATAAACCTTTGTATTCTCTAAAGGAATGAGAATCCATAAGAGTTCGTGGACTTTTGTGATTAATTTTGCAAAGGGAATGAGAGATTTTTTTTAGAGGGAGAAATATGCAGAGATCAACACTTGGAAAACCAACCAATTATTCGTTCTATGTATCTTGGATGAAGGAGAGATTGCTCAACTGTCACACCCTTTCCAGATTACCCTCTTAATCCGAGAAAGGATGTGAAAACAGCAGTTGACAATCCTCTTATAACAACTACTGCCCAACCTGTTCCTATGGACCGGTATCCTTAGCATCTATTGACCTGATAGCAATTAAAGAAAATCTTATAGCAATTACATACATAATCTCATCTATCACTTAACTACACAGGTGCTACCATTTAGAATATTCACATCCATTTACATCAAGGTCATCCAGATAATAAACATTTACATGTACCACATTTGACTCCAAAATTCTACCTTGAATCCCAAGACGTGTACTGACAAAATTAGGATTTTAAACACGACAAGTGGACCACTTAAACTTCAAATGACTAGAGAATTCTGAAAGTGACTGGCTGACAAATCTACTTGGCTTCGAGATGACGACCTCTACCTAGGGAGAGAGAACATTTAAAAGGATGAGTTTAAAATGCCCAGTGAATGACTATTTAAAATAAAACATATTTTGAACATAACATAGACATGGTTCCTCAATAAATATTTACATGATCATTTCCAGTGTTTGGAAATAAAAACTGCTCATGAAATCATATCATATATGGAACCCTAAAGTGAGCTCATTATTATCCTATAAAGCACCACTGCTCCTCTGTCCGAGCATACGGGAGAGCCATTTTGCTCAATTCCTAATAACCTTAGTTGAGAGAGAGCCCTTTTGCTCAATCTCATCAACATTAATAATACGGGTCATACGTGTGAAGGAACCTTTGAAGGTCCTTGAGCGAAAGTGTGGAGATTGATCCAAAATTTATTTTTACATAATCAAAATTACAGAGTACAAATATTATGCATAATCATAAATTTGCAGCATGCAAACAAAAAGGAAGAGAGAATTAGGGTGAGAGAACTAACATTTGAAGAACAATCTTGTTCCTGTATTCTCTTCTCCAAAATCACGAACTCGAAACCCCACAATGGATACCACTACTTGATTGCCTCAGTATTCTCTGGATGAGAATCCAGGAGTTTTGTGGGCTCTGGCTATTTTAGAAGAGAGAGATGAGAGGAAGATGAGAGGAAATGATGGAATTCAGATTTTGTCAGAACGTTTCTGTGGATCTTTTCATCTTTTTGTGAAACCACACCAAGAAGAAGAAGAACCCTCTCCCTGCTCCACTATCACGTATTAGAGAGAAAAAGGGAGAAGAAGTTACAACTTCCTCCCAAATGATTTTTAAAATAAAATAAAATAAAATAATTTATTTTCATAAATCAATTTAATATATATTTATATGATAACTACCTTATCATATAATATATATTAAATTATATGTTATATCAAATATAACACATAACCTATAGTTTCTATTCTCTCACCAATGACATTTAATATAAATCTCATTTATATTAAATTAAATTATATGAATCAAAATCATATAATTAATACTTGAGTCATATTCAAATATTTATTTCCTCTCAAATAAACTTTATATTATAATGTATCAAATACATTATAGTAATCATATCATATATAATTAGATTAAATCAATTATATCACATATAATTAGTTCCCTCGATTAATTTAAACCATTCAAATTAATCCAAAAATTGATTCTCATTTTCCGTTGAGCTATAGTGGGGACCTCATGGATCTGTAGCTTGAAACTCCAACAGTACGTGAATAATTAATTAAACTTCTTTAATTAAATTGTTCACCATCCATTAACTGTCGAACACTTCACTAAAGATTGACATCTACACTCTTCGCACTACAGATATATTTCTGTGTCCATCGGATATAACCAGTTAACAATATGATGACCCTTCACAAATTGCTCGTATGTACAGTTGGACCAAAATTATCGTTTTACCCTTGTATTTACATCTAAGTCCTTAAGTACCACCGATCCCTCTAATAACAATAAATCATAGTCCAACTATGACCAACCCCTCTCGGGCCAGGAGAGGGTGTAGTGCTATATTGTTCAAGCTCCGGAATCAGCCCTTAAGAGAGCAATTTATCTACTTGCCCCGACGTTGAGGAAGGAGTGAATTCCTTCTTGTGTAGCTGTATTCCTAGCTCCCCAATCAGACGAATCCTCCAAATGGTAGGCTTATTAAGTCGGCGATCTGATCACTCTCTCCCATACACATCAAAATACTGCCTTCATAGGCAGGAGTTCACAATTCACTCAGGATTCAGGTCATGTTACCTATGGTCATCCTAGTGAAATGTAAGTCTCTATTATGAATGGCGTTATATAATGAGACTAGTCATTTCCTGGTCCGGTCTTATTAAACTTCTTTGTATATCCCGTTCACATGTCTCCACATGAACAATCAGGATTAGATCATATGTAGCACTTTTCAACAATTTGTAACATCTACAAAGCATGCCATATTCGTAGTGTCACCAGGATAAGGTATCTAGCCCTATCCATCTATTACAGACCATTTAGGTTATCACTTACACATGATCCATCTATATGTCTCTACATACATATTTAAGCTACAATATATCTTGGATGTTAGTTTATTGGTTTGTGGTTGAAATAAAACATCATATATTTTATTAATTAAATAAGATATTTGTACATTACAAGTACAAACTATAGAACCCTACGAGATTTAGGGCACCAACCCCAATAATCTCCCACTTGACCTAAAGCTAGTGGGATGTACAATATATAAGCCAAATTAATATACAAAATACACAAACAATAAACTAGGGCATAAAATGCCTAGTACTAATCTCTGGCTTGTCCTAGTCTAAACGTGGTATGTCCCATAGACCCATATTCTGCAGGTGATCCTCAAACATCTTACCCGTGAGGGCCTTTGTAAATAGATCAACAACGTTGTGCTCCGAAGCTATCTGCGTGACGATCACGTCTCCTCGATGCACAATCTCTCAGATGAAATGATACTTCCGCTCTATGTGCATTTCGCGCTTGTGACTCCTAGGCTCTCGAGAATTAGCCACAGCGCCACTACTGTCTCTTATACACATCTAGATGTGTATAAGAGACAGGTCTTAGGACACTGTTCCTTAGACAATATAACTCCATGCCTGAAAGGTAGGAAACCTCTCTTGGAGTTCTGCATTGAATACTTGAAAAGCATTTTATCAATGTACAATGCTTGAGACAGAGCTAGCATTTTATTCTTCCGATCTCTAAAGATCTGTATTCCCAGAACAATCTGAGTCTTTCCCAAATCTTTCATTTGGAATTGGATCTCTAGCCAGTTCTTAGCTTCAGTCAGTAGACCTACATCATTCCCAATGAGTAGAATATCGTCTACATACAACACTAGAAAAGCTACTGAACTGTTGATGATTCTCTTGTTGGGGTTGATTCCCTAAATCTCATAGGGTCCTATAGTTTGTAATTGTAATGTACAAACATTTTATTTATGTAATAAAATATTTGATGTTTTTTTCAAAATTAGTTGCATTAACCAAAAACTAATAAACTAAAAGTTATCTTGTAGAATGTAGCTTAAACATGTATGTAAAGGCATACAGGCGGATCATGTTTAAGTGGTGACCTAAATTATCTGTAGTAAATGGATAAGGTTGGATACCTTATCCTGGTGATATTACGAGTATGACCCACTTTGTAGGTGTTACAATTGTTGTAAAGTACTACAAATGATTTGATCCTGATCGTTCATATGGAGACATATGAGCTGGAATATTCTATACAAAAAAGTTTGCATAAAACTGGACCACGAAATGTTTAGTCTCATTATATAACACTGTTCATCATAGAGATTTACATTTCATTAGGATGACCATAGGTAACATGACCTGAATCTTGAGTAAGTTATGAACTCCTGCCTATGAGGCCAGTCCTTTGATTTGTATGGGTGAGAGTGGCCAAACTGCTGACTCAACAAGCCTACCATTTTGAGGATTCGTCTGATTGGGGAGTTGAGAACACAGCTACACAAGAAGGAATTCACTCATTCTCCAATGTCGGGGCAAGTAGATAAATTACTCTATTAAGGGCTGATTCTAGGGCTTGAAGAATGTGGCACCACACCCTCTATTGGCCCAAGAGGGATTTGATCATAGTTGGACTATGATTTATTGTTCATTAGAGGGATGAGTGGTACTTAAAGGGTTAGATGTAAATACAGGGGCAAAACGATAATTTTGGCTCAGTTGTACTTACGAGTAATTTGTGAAGGGTCACTACTACAAAATCTACATTACTTGACACTTGTAGTTTTTAATTACTTGATGTTTCTTTGGAAAAAAAAATCAAGTAATGACCTTTTAGAAAAGAAAATGTCAAGTAAAAGGGTTAGAAAAGCGGATATTGACAGAATTTTTCGGATATTTTCACGCGAACCATTACTTCACACGTTTTTCGTGTCTAGTAATATAAGGTCTTGCTTGACACGTTTTTTGTGTCAAGTATAAGAAGCTTTTACTTGACATATTTTTCATGTCAAGTAAAATATAAAAAATAATATTTTTTTAATCTTTACTTTTTGTTTCCCTCCTGCCAAAATTATCAAATAAAATAT